>NW_027102294.1:0-32055 GCF_035609145.1 Eleutherodactylus coqui | reverse complement strand
CATTGTGACATCACAATGCCATTTCCCCCATTGTGACATCACAATGCAGTTAACCACATTGTGACATCAGAATGCCCTTTCCCCCATTGTGACATCACAATGCTGTTTTCCCTATTGTGACATCACAATGCCATTTCCCACATTGTGACATCACAATGCCTTTTCCCCCATTGTGACATCACAATGCAGTTTTCCCCATTGTGACATCACAATGCAGTTTCCCCCATTGTGACATCTCAATGCCGTTTTCCGCATTGTGACATCACAATGCCCTTTCCCCCATTGTGACATCACAATGCAGTTTACCCCATTGTGACATCACAATGCCCTTTCCCCCATTGTGACATCACAATGCCATTTCCCCCATTGTGACATCACAATGCCGTTTCCCCCATTGTGACATCACAATGCCGTTTCCCCCATTGTGACATCACAATGCCATTTCCCCCATTGTGACATCACAATGCCATTTCCCCCATTGTGACATCACAATGCCATTTCCCCCATTGTGACATCACAATGCCATTTCCCCCATTGTGACATCACAATGCCGTTTCCCCCATTGTGACATCACAATGCAGTTTACCACATTGTGACATCACAATGCCCTTTCCCCCATTGTGACATCGCAATGCCGTTTTCCCTATTGTGACACCACAATGCCATTTCCTCCATTGTGACATCACAATGCCCTTTCCCCATTGTGATATCACAATGCCGTTTCCCCCATTGTGACATCACAATGCTGTTTTTCCCATTGTGACATCACAATTCCATTTCCCCCATTGTGACATTACAATGCCGTTTTCCCCATTGTGACATCACAATGCCCTTTCCCCCATTGTGACATCACAATGCAGTTTTCCCCATTGTGACATCGCAATGCCCTTTCCCCCATTGTGACATCACAATGCCGTTTTCCACATTGTGACATCACAATGCCCTTTCCCCCATTGTGACATCACAATGCCATTTCCCCCATTGTGACATCACAATGCCGTTTTCCCTACTGTGACATCACAATGCCCTTTCCCCATTGTGACATCACAATGCCATTTCCCCCATTGTGACATCACAATGCCGTTTCCCCCATTGTGACATCAGAATGCAGTTTACCCCATTGTGACATCACAATGCCCTTTCCCCCATTGTGACATCACAATGCCGTTTTCCCCATTGTGACATCACAATGCCCTTTTCCCCATTGTGACATCACAATGCCATTTCCCCCAGTGTGACATCACAATGCCATTTCCCCCATTGTGACATCACAATGCCATTTCCCCCATTGTGACATCACAATGCAGTTTACCCCATTGTGACATCACAATGCCCTTTCCCCCATTGTGACATCACAATGCAGTTTACCCCATTGTGACATCACAATGCCCTTTCCCCCATTGTGACATCACAATGCCATTTCCCCCATTGTGACATCACAATGCCGTTTCCCCCATTGTGACATCACAATGCCGTTTCCCCCATTGTGACATCACAATGCCATTTCCCCCATTGTGACATCACAATGCCATTTCCCCCATTGTGACATCACAATGCCATTTCCCCCATTGTGACATCACAATGCCATTTCCCCCATTGTGACATCACAATGCCGTTTCCCCCATTGTGACATCACAATGCAGTTTACCACATTGTGACATCACAATGCCCTTTCCCCCATTGTGACATCACAATGCCGTTTTCCCTATTGTGACATCACAATGCCATTTCCTCCATTGTGACATCACAATGCCCTTTCCCCATTGTGATATCACAATGCCGTTTCCCCCATTGTGACATCACAATGCTGTTTTTCCCATTGTGACATCACAATTCCATTTCCCCCATTGTGACATTACAATGCCGTTTTCCCCATTGTGACACCACAATGCCCATTCCCCCATTGTGACATCACAATGCAGTTTTCCCCATTGTGACATCGCAATGCCCTTTCCCCCATTGTGACATCACAATGCCGTTTTCCACATTGTGACATCACAATGCCCTTTCCCCCATTGTGACATCACAATGCCATTTCCCCCATTGTGACATTACAATGCCGTTTTCCCTATTGTGACATCACAATGCTCTTTCCCCCATTGTGACATCACAATGCTCTTTCCCCCATTGTGACATCACAATGCCATTTCACCCATTGTGACATCACAATGCCATTTCCCCCATTGTGACATCACAATGCCATTTCCCCCATTGTGATATCACAATGCCA
The DNA here is from genome assembly GCF_035609145.1 of Eleutherodactylus coqui. Lineage (NCBI taxonomy): Eukaryota > Metazoa > Chordata > Amphibia > Anura > Eleutherodactylidae > Eleutherodactylus > Eleutherodactylus coqui. The sequence goes on along the minus strand of NW_027102294.1, from coordinate 29,825 downwards.
TTTCCCCCATTGTGACATCACAATGCCATTTCCCCCATTGTGACATCACAATGCCGTTTTCTGCATTGTGACATCACAATGCCCTTTCCCCCATTCTGACATCACAATGCAGTTTTCCCCATTGTGACATCGCAATGCCCTTTCCCCCATTGTGACATCACAATGCCATTTTCCCCATTGTGACATCACAATGCCCTTTCCCCCATTGTGACATCACAATGCCATTTCCCCCATTGTGACATCACAATGCCGTTTTCCCTATTGTGACATCACAATGCCCTTTCCCCCATTGTGACATCACAATGCCGTTTCCCCCATTGTGACATCACAATGCAGTTTACCCCATTGTGACATCACAATGCCCTTTCCCCCATTGTGACATCACAATGCCGTTTTTTCCCATTGTGACATCACAATGCCCTTTTCCCCATTGTGACATCACAATGCCATTTCCCCCAGTGTGACATCACAATGCCATTTCCCCCATTGTGACATCACAATGCCATTTCCCCCATTGTGACATCACAATGCCGTTTTCCCCATTGGGACATCACAATGCCGTTTCCCCCATTGTGACATCACAATGTCCTTTCCCCCATTGTGACATCACAATGCCCTTTCCCCCATTGTGACATCACAATGCCCTCTCCCCCATTGTGACATCACAATGCAGTTTTCCCCATTGTGACATCACAATGTGCTTTCCCCCATTGTGACATCACAATGCCCTTTCCCCCATTGTGACATCACAATGCCATTTCCCCCATTGTGACATCACAATGCCGTTGCCCCATTGTGACAACACAATGCAGTTTACCCCATTGTGACATCACAATGCCATTTCCCCCAGTGTGACATCACAATGCCATTTCCCCCATTGTGACATCACAATGCCGTTTTCCCTATTGTGACATCACAATGCCCTTTCCCCCATTGTGACATCACAATGCCATTTCCCCCATTGTGACATCACAATGCCGTTTCCCCCATTGTGACATCACAATGCAGTTTACCCCATTGTGACATCACAATGCCCTTTCCCCCATTGTGACATCACAATGCCGTTTCCCCCATTGTGACATCACAATGCAGTTTACCCCATTGTGACATCACAATGCCCTTTCCCCCATTGTGACATCACAATGCCGTTTTCCCTACTGTGACATCACAATGCCCTTTCCCCATTGTGACATCACAATGCCATTTCCCCCATTGTGACATCACAATGCCGTTTCCCCCATTGTGACATCAGAATGCAGTTTACCCCATTGTGACATCACAATGCCCTTTCCCCCATTGTGACATCACAATGCCGTTTCCCTATTGTGACATCACAATGCCATTTCCTCCATTGTGACATCACAATGCCGTTTCCCCCATTGTGACATCACAATGCAGTTTACCACATTGTGACATCACAATGCCCTTTCCCCCATTGTGACATCACAATGCCGTTTTCCCTATTGTGACATCACAATGCCATTTCCTCCATTGTGACATCACAATGCCCTTTCCCCATTGTGATATCACAATGCCGTTTCCCCCATTGTGACATCACAATGCAGTTTCCCCCATTGTGACATCACAATGCCGTTTTCCGCATTGTGACATCACAATGCCCTTTCCCCCATTGTGACATCACAATGCAGTTTACCCCATTGTAACATCAGAATGCCCTTTCCCCCATTGTGACATCACAATGCCATTTCCCCCATTGTGACATCACAATGCCGTTTCCCCCATTGTGACATACAATGCCATTTCCCCCATTGTGACATCACAATGCCATTTCCCCCATTGTGACATCACAATGCCATTTCCCCCATTGTGACATCACAATGCCATTTCCCCCATTGTGACATCACAATGCCATTTCCCCCATTGTGACATCACAATGCCATTTCCCCCATTGTGACATCACAATGCCGTTTCCCCCATTGTGACATCACAATGCAGTTTACCACATTGTGACATCACAATGCCCTTTCCCCCATTGTGACATCGCAATGCCGTTTTCCCTATTGTGACATCACAATGCCATTTCCTCCATTGTGACATCACAATGCCCTTTCCCCATTGTGATATCACAATGCCGTTTCCCCCATTGTGACATCACAATGCTGTTTTTCCCATTGTGACATCACAATTCCATTTCCCCCATTGTGACATTACAATGCCGTTTTCCCCATTGTGACATCACAATGCCCTTTCCCCCATTGTGACATCACAATGCAGTTTTCCCCATTGTGACATCACAATGCCCTTTCCCCCATTGTGACATCACAATGCCGTTTCCCCATTGGGACATCACAATGCCGTTTCCCCCATTGTGACATCACAATGTCCTTTCCCCCATTGTGACATCACAATGCCCTTTCCCCCATTGTGACATCACAATGCCCTTTCCCCCATTGTGACATCACAATGCCCTTTCCCCCATTGTGACATCACAATGCAGTTTTCCCCATTGTGACATCACAATGTGCTTTCCCCCATTGTGACATCACAATGCCCTTTCCCCCATTGTGACATCACAATGCCATTTCCCCCATTGTGACATCACAATGCCGTTGCCCCATTGTGACAACACAATGCAGTTTACCCCATTGTGACATCACAATGCCATTCCCCCCAGTGTGACATCACAATGCCATTTCCCCCATTGTGACATCACAATGCCGTTTTCCCTATTGTGACATCACAATGCCCTTTCCCCCATTGTGACATCACAATGCCATTTCCCCCATTGTGACATCACAATGCCGTTTCCCCCATTGTGACATCACAATGCAGTTTACCCCATTGTGACATCACAATGCCCTTTCCCCCATTGTGACATCACAATACAGTTTACCCCATTGTGACATCACAATGCCCTTTCCCCCATTGTGACATCACAATGCCGTTTCCCCCATTGTGACATCACAATGCAGTTTACCCCATTGTGACATCACAATGCCCTTTCCCCCATTGTGACATCACAATGCCGTTTTCCCTACTGTGACATCACAATGCCCTTTCCCCATTGTGACATCACAATGCCATTTCCCCCATTGTGACATCACAATGCCGTTTCCCCCATTGTGACATCAGAATGCAGTTTACCCCATTGTGACATCACAATGCCCTTTCCCCCATTGTGACATCACAATGCCGTTTCCCTATTGTGACATCACAATGCCATTTCCTCCATTGTGACATCACAATGCCCTTTCCCCATTGTGACATCACAATGCCATTTCCCCCATTGTGACATCACAATGCCATTTCCCCCATTGTGACATCACAATGCAGTTAACCACATTGTGACATCAGAATGCCCTTTCCCCCATTGTGACATCACAATGCTGTTTTCCCTATTGTGACATCACAATGCCATTTCCCACATTGTGACATCACAATGCCTTTTCCCCCATTGTGACATCACAATGCAGTTTTCCCCATTGTGACATCACAATGCAGTTTCCCCCCATTGTGACATCTCAATGCCGTTTTCCGCATTGTGACATCACAATGCCCTTTCCCCCCATTGTGACATCACAATGCAGTTTACCCCATTGTGACATCACAATGCCCTTTCCCCCATTGTGACATCACAATGCCATTTCCCCCATTGTGACATCACAATGCCGTTTCCCCCATTGTGACATCACAATGCCATTTCCCCCATTGTGACATCACAATGCCATTTCCCCCATTGTGACATCACAATGCCATTTCCCCCATTGTGACATCACAATGCCATTTCCCCCATTGTGACATCACAATGCCATTTCCCCCATTGTGACATCACAATGCCGTTTCCCCCATTGTGACATCACAATGCAGTTTACCACATTGTGACATCACAATACCCTTTCCCCCATTGTGACATCGCAATGCCGTTTTCCCTATTGTGACACCACAATGCCATTTCCTCCATTGTGACATCACAATGCCCTTTCCCCATTGTGATATCACAATGCCGTTTCCCCCATTGTGACATCACAATGCTGTTTTTCCCATTGTGACATCACAATTCCATTTCCCCCATTGTGACATTACAATGCCGTTTTCCCCATTGTGACATCACAATGCCCTTTCCCCCATTGTGACATCACAATGCAGTTTTCCCCATTGTGACATCGCAATGCCCTTTCCCCCATTGTGACATCACAATGCCGTTTTCCACATTGTGACATCACAATGCCCTTTCCCCCATTGTGACATCACAATGCCATTTCCCCCATTGTGACATCACAATGCCGTTTTCCCTACTGTGACATCACAATGCCCTTTCCCCATTGTGACATCACAATGCCATTTCCCCCATTGTGACATCACAATGCCGTTTCCCCCATTGTGACATCAGAATGCAGTTTACCCCATTGTGACATCACAATGCCCTTTCCCCCATTGTGACATCACAATGCCGTTTTCCCCATTGTGACATCACAATGCCCTTTTCCCCATTGTGACATCACAATGCCATTTCCCCCAGTGTGACATCACAATGCCATTTCCCCCATTGTGACATCACAATGCCATTTCCCCCATTGTGACATCACAATGCAGTTTACCCCATTGTGACATCACAATGCCCTTTCCCCCATTGTGACATCACAATGCAGTTTACCCCCATTGTGACATCACAATGCCCTTTCCCCCATTGTGACATCACAATGCCATTTCCCCCATTGTGACATCACAATGCCGTTTCCCCCATTGTGACATCACAATGCCGTTTCCCCCATTGTGACATCACAATGCCATTTCCCCCATTGTGACATCACAATGCCATTTCCCCCATTGTGACATCACAATGCCATTTCCCCCATTGTGACATCACAATGCCATTTCCCCCATTGTGACATCACAATGCCGTTTCCCCCATTGTGACATCACAATGCAGTTTACCACATTGTGACATCACAATGCCCTTTCCCCCATTGTGACATCACAATGCCGTTTTCCCCTATTGTGACATCACAATGCCATTTCCTCCATTGTGACATCACAATGCCCTTTCCCCATTGTGATATCACAATGCCGTTTCCCCCATTGTGACATCACAATGCTGTTTTTCCCATTGTGACATCACAATTCCATTTCCCCCATTGTGACATTACAATGCCGTTTTCCCCATTGTGACACCACAATGCCCTTTCCCCCATTGTGACATCACAATGCAGTTTTCCCCATTGTGACATCGCAATGCCCTTTCCCCCATTGTGACATCACAATGCCGTTTTCCACATTGTGACATCACAATGCCATTTCCCCCATTGTGACATTACAATGCCGTTTTCCCTATTGTGACATCACAATGCTCTTTCCCCCATTGTGACATCACAATGCTCTTTCCCCCATTGTGACATCACAATGCCATTTCACCCATTGTGACATCACAATGCCATTTCCCCCATTGTGACATCACAATGCCATTTCCCCCATTGTGATATCACAATGCCATTTCCCCCATTGTGACATCACAATGCCATTTCCCCCATTGTGACATCACAATGCCGTTTTCTGCATTGTGACTTCACAATGCCCTTTCCCCCATTCTGACATCACAATGCAGTTTTCCCCATTGTGACATCGCAATGCCCTTTCCCCCATTGTGACATCACAATGCCATTTTCCCCATTGTGACATCACAATGCCCTTTCCCCCATTGTGACATCACAATGCCATTTCCCCCATTGTGACATCACAATGCCGTTTTCCCTATTGTGACATCACAATGCCCTTTCCCCCATTGTGACATCACAATGCCGTTTCCCCCATTGTGACATCACAATGCAGTTTACCCCATTGTGACATCACAATGCCCTTTCCCCCATTGTGACATCACAATGCCGTTTTTTCCCATTGTGACATCACAATGCCCTTTTCCCCATTGTGACATCACAATGCCATTTCCCCCAGTGTGACATCACAATGCCATTTCCCCCATTGTGACATCACAATGCCATTTCCCCCATTGTGACATCACAATGCAGTTTACCCCATTGTGACATCACAATGCCCTTTCCCCCATTGTGACATCACAATGCCGTTTTCCCCATTGGGACATCACAATGCTGTTTCCCCCATTGTGACATCACAATGTCCTTTCCCCCATTGTGACATCACAATGCCCTTTCCCCCATTGTGACATCACAATGCCCTCTCCCCCATTGTGACATCACAATGCAGTTTCCCCCATTGTGACATCACAATGCCATTTCCCCCATTGTGACATCACAATGCCGTTGCCCCATTGTGACAACACAATGCAGTTTACCCCATTGTGACATCACAATGCCATTTCCCCCAGTGTGACATCACAATGCCATTTCCCCCATTGTGACATCACAATGCCGTTTTCCCTATTGTGACATCACAATGCCCTTTCCCCCATTGTGACATCACAATGCCATTTCCCCCATTGTGACATCACAATGCTGTTTCCCCCATTGTGACATCACAATGCAGTTTACCCCATTGTGACATCACAATGCCCTTTCCCCCATTGTGACATCACAATGCCGTTTCCCCCATTGTGACATCACAATGCCGTTTCCCCCATTGTGACATCACAATGCAGTTTACCCCATTGTGACATCACAATGCCCTTTCCCCCATTGTGACATCACAATGCCGTTTTCCCTACTGTGACATCACAATGCCCTTTCCCCATTGTGACATCACAATGCCATTTCCCCCATTGTGACATCACAATGCCGTTTCCCCCATTGTGACATCAGAATGCAGTTTACCCCATTGTGACATCACAATGCCCTTTCCCCCATTGTGACATCACAATGCCGTTTCCCTATTGTGACATCACAATGCCATTTCCTCCATTGTGACATCACAATGCCCTTTCCCCATTGTGACATCACAATGCCATTTCCCCCATTGTGACATCACAATGCCATTTCCCCCATTGTGACATCACAATGCAGTTAACCACATTGTGACATCAGAATGCCCTTTCCCCCATTGTGACATCACAATGCTGTTTTCCCTATTGTGACATCACAATGCCATTTCCCACATTGTGACATCACAATGCAGTTTTCCCCATTGTGACATCACAATGCCCTTTCCCCCATTGTGACATCACAATGCCGTTTTCCCTACTGTGACATCACAATGCCCTTTCCCCATTGTGACATCACAATGCCATTTCCCCCATTGTGACATCACAATGCCGTTTCCCCCATTGTGACATCACAATGCCGTTTCCCCCATTGTGACATCACAATGCCATTTCCCCCATTGTGACATCACAATGCCATTTCCCCCATTGTGACATCACAATGCCATTTCCCCCATTGTGACATCACAATGCCATTTCCCCCATTGTGACATCACAATGCCGTTTCCCCCATTGTGACATCACAATGCAGTTTACCACATTGTGACATCACAATGCCCTTTCCCCCATTGTGACATCACAATGCCGTTTTCCCTATTGTGACATCACAATGCCATTTCCTCCATTGTGACATCACAATGCCCTTTCCCCATTGTGACATCACAATGCCGTTTCCCCCATTGTGACATCACAATGCTGTTTTTCCCATTGTGACATCACAATTCCATTTCCCCCATTGTGACATTACAATGCCGTTTTCCCCATTGTGACACCACAATGCCCTTTCCCCCATTGTGACATCACAATGCAGTTTTCCCCATTGTGACATCGCAATGCCTTTTCCCCCATTGTGACATCACAATGTCCTTTCCCCCATTGTGACATCACAATGCCCTTTCCCCCATTGTGACATCACAATGCCGTTTTCCCCATTGGGACATCACAATGCCGTTTCCCCCATTGTGACATCACAATGTCCTTTCCCCCATTGTGACATCACAATGCCCTTTCCCCCATTGTGACATCACAATGCCCTCTCCCCCATTGTGACATCACAATGCAGTTTTCCCCATTGTGACATCACAATGTGCTTTCCCCCATTGTGACATCACAATGCCCTTTCCCCCATTGTGACATCACAATGCCATTTCCCCCATTGTGACATCACAATGCCGTTGCCCCATTGTGACAACACAATGCAGTTTACCCCATTGTGACATCACAATGCCATTTCCCCCAGTGTGACATCACAATGCCATTTCCCCCATTGTGACATCACAATGCCGTTTTCCCTATTGTGACATCACAATGCCCTTTCCCCCATTGTGACATCACAATGCCATTTCCCCCATTGTGACATCACAATGCCGTTTCCCCATTGTGACATCACAATGCAGTTTACCCCATTGTGACATCACAATGCCCTTTCCCCCATTGTGACATCACAATGCCGTTTCCCCCATTGTGACATCACAATGCAGTTTACCCCATTGTGACATCACAATGCCCTTTCCCCCATTGTGACATCACAATGCCGTTTTCCCTACTGTGACATCACAATGCCCTTTCCCCATTGTGACATCACAATGCCATTTCCCCCATTGTGACATCACAATGCCGTTTCCCCCATTGTGACATCAGAATGCAGTTTACCCCATTGTGACATCACAATGCCCTTTCCCCCATTGTGACATCACAATGCTGTTTCCCTATTGTGACATCACAATGCCATTTCCTCCATTGTGACATCACAATGCCCTTTCCCCATTGTGACATCACAATGCCATTTCCCCCATTGTGACATCACAATGCCATTTCCCCCATTGTGACATCACAATGCAGTTAACCACATTGTGACATCAGAATGCCCTTTCCCCCATTGTGACATCACAATGCTGTTTTCCCTATTGTGACATCACAATGCCATTTCCCACATTGTGACATCACAATGCAGTTTTCCCCATTGTGACATCACAATGCAGTTTCCCCCATTGTGACATCACAATGCCGTTTTCCGCATTGTGACATCACAATGCCCTTTCCCCCATTGTGACATCACAATGCAGTTTACCCCATTGTGACATCACAATGCCCTTTCCCCCATTGTGACATCACAATGCCATTTCCCCCATTGTGACATCACAATGCCGTTTCCCCCATTGTGACATCACAATGCCATTTCCCCCATTGTGACATCACAATGCCGTTTTCCCTATTGTGACATCACAATGCCCTTTCCCCCATTGTGACATCACAATGCCATTTCCCCCATTGTGACATCACAATGCCGTTTCCCCCATTGTGACATCACAATGCAGTTTACCCCATTGTGACATCACAATGCCCTTTCCCCCATTGTGACATCACAATGCCGTTTCCCCCATTGTGACATCACAATGCAGTTTACCCCATTGTGACATCACAATGCCCTTTCCCCCATTGTGACATCACAATGCCGTTTTCCCTACTGTGACATCACAATGCCCTTTCCCCATTGTGACATCACAATGCCATTTCCCCCATTGTGACATCACAATGCCGTTTCCCCCATTGTGACATCAGAATGCAGTTTACCCCATTGTGACATCACAATGCCCTTTCCCCCATTGTGACATCACAATGCCGTTTCCCTATTGTGACATCACAATGCCATTTCCTCCATTGTGACATCACAATGCCCTTTCCCCATTGTGACATCACAATGCCATTTCCCCCATTGTGACATCACAATGCCATTTCCCCCATTGTGACATCACAATGCCATTTCCCCCATTGTGACATCACAATGCAGTTAACCACATTGTGACATCAGAATGCCCTTTCCCCCATTGTGACATCACAATGCTGTTTTCCCTATTGTGACATCACAATGCCATTTCCCACATTGTGACATCACAATGCAGTTTTCCCCATTGTGACATCACAATGCAGTTTCCCCCATTGTGACATCACAATGCCGTTTTCCGCATTGTGACATCACAATGCCCTTTCCCCCATTGTGACATCACAATGCAGTTTACCCCATTGTGACATCACAATGCCCTTTCCCCCATTGTGACATCACAATGCCGTTTCCCCCATTGTGACATCACAATGCCGTTTCCCCCATTGTGACATCACAATGCCATTTCCCCCATTGTGACATCACAATGCCATTTCCCCCATTGTGACATCACAATGCCATTTCCCCCATTGTGACATCACAATGCCATTTCCCCCATTGTGACATCACAATGCCATTTCCCCCATTGTGACATCACAATGCCGTTTCCCCCATTGTGACATCACAATGCCATTTCCCCCATTGTGACATCACAATGCCGTTTCCCCCATTGTGACATCACAATGCAGTTTACCACATTGTGACATCACAATGCCCTTTCCCCCATTGTGACATTGCAATGCCGTTTTCCCTATTGTGACATCACAATGCCATTTCCTCCATTGTGACATCACAATGCCCTTTCCCCATTGTGATATCACAATGCCGTTTCCCCCATTGTGACATCACAATGCTGTTTTTCCCATTGTGACATCACAATTCCATTTCCCCCATTGTGACATTACAATGCCGTTTTCCCCATTGTGACATCACAATGCCCTTTCCCCCATTGTGACATCACAATGCAGTTTTCCCCATTGTGACATCGCAATACCCTTTCCCCCATTGTGACATCACAATGCCGTTTTCCACATTGTGACATCACAATGCCCTTTCCCCCATTGTGGCATCACAATGCCATTTCCCCCATTGTGACATTACAATGCCGTTTTCCCTATTGTGACATCACAATGCTCTTTCCCCCATTGTGACATCACAATGCCATTTCACCCATTGTGACATCACAATGCCATTTCCCCATTGTGACATCACAATGCCATTTCCCCCATTGTGATATCACAATGCCATTTCCCCCATTGTGACATCACAATGCCATTTCCCCCATTGTGACATCACAATGCCGTTTTCTGCATTGTGACATCACAATGCCCTTTCCCCCATTCTGACATCACAATGCAGTTTTCCCCATTGTGACATCGCAATGCCCTTTCCCCCATTGTGACATCACAATGCCATTTTCCCCATTGTGACATCACAATGCCCTTTCCCCCATTGTGACATCACAATGCCATTTCCCCAATTGTGATATCACAATGCCGTTTTCCCTATTGTGACATCACAATGCCCTTTCCCCCATTGTGACATCACAATGCCCTTTCCCCCATTGTGACATCACAATGCCGTTTCCCCCATTGTGACATCAGAATGCAGTTTACCCCATTGTGACATCACAATGCCCTTTCCCCCATTGTGACATCACAATGCCGTTTTCCCCATTGTGACATCACAATGCCCTTTTCCCCATTGTGACATCACAATGCCATTTCCCCCAGTGTGACATCACAATGCCATTTCCCCCATTGTGACATCACAATGCCATTTCCCCCATTGTGACATCACAATGCAGTTTACCCCATTGTGACATCACAATGCCCTTTCCCCCATTGTGACATCACAATGCAGTTTACCCCATTGTGACATCACAATGCCCTTTCCCCATTGTGACATCACAATGCCATTTCCCCCATTGTGACATCACAATGCCGTTTCCCCCATTGTGACATCAGAATGCAGTTTACCCCATTGTGACATCACAATGCCCTTTCCCCCATTGTGACATCACAATGCCGTTTCCCTATTGTGACATCACAATGCCATTTCCTCCATTGTGACATCACAATGCCCTTTCCCCATTGTGACATCACAATGCCATTTCCCCCATTGTGACATCACAATGCCATTTCCCCCATTGTGACATCACAATGCAGTTAACCACATTGTGACATCAGAATGCCCTTTCCCCCATTGTGACATCACAATGCTGTTTTCCCTATTGTGACATCACAATGCCATTTCCCACATTGTGACATCACAATGCAGTTTTCCCCATTGTGACATCACAATGCAGTTTCCCCCATTGTGACATCACAATGCCGTTTTCCGCATTGTGACATCACAATGCCCTTTCCCCCATTGTGACATCACAATGCAGTTTACCCCATTGTAACATCAGAATGCCCTTTCCCCCATTGTGACATCACAATGCCATTTCCCCCATTGTGACATCACAATGCCGTTTCCCCCATTGTGACATACAATGCCATTTCCCCCATTGTGACATCACAATGCCATTTCCCCCATTGTGACATCACAATGCCATTTCCCCCATTGTGACATCACAATGCCATTTCCCCCATTGTGACATCACAATGCCATTTCCCCCATTGTGACATCACAATGCCATTTCCCCCATTGTGACATCACAATGCCGTTTCCCCCATTGTGACATCACAATGCCGTTTTCCCCATTGTGACATCACAATGCCCTTTTCCCCATTGTGACATCACAATGCCATTTCCCCCAGTGTGACATCACAATGCCATTTCCCCCATTGTGACATCAGAATGCAGTTTACCCCATTGTGACATCACAATGCCCTTTCCCCCATTGTGACATCACAATGCCGTTTCCCTATTGTGACATCACAATGCCATTTCCTCCATTGTGACATCACAATGCCCTTTCCCCATTGTGACATCACAATGCCATTTCCCCCATTGTGACATCACAATGCCATTTCCCCCATTGTGACATCACAATGCAGTTAACCACATTGTGACATCAGAATGCCCTTTCCCCCATTGTGACATCACAATGCTGTTTTCCCTATTGTGACATCACAATGCCATTTCCCACATTGTGACATCACAATGCAGTTTTCCCCATTGTGACATCACAATGCAGTTTCCCCCATTGTGACATCACAATGCCGTTTTCCGCATTGTGACATCACAATGCCCTTTCCCCCATTGTGACATCACAATGCAGTTTACCCCATTGTAACATCAGAATGCCCTTTCCCCCATTGTGACATCACAATGCCATTTCCCCCATTGTGACATCACAATGCCGTTTCCCCCATTGTGACATACAATGCCATTTCCCCCATTGTGACATCACAATGCCATTTCCCCCATTGTGACATCACAATGCCATTTCCCCCATTGTGACATCACAATGCCATTTCCCCCATTGTGACATCACAATGCCATTTCCCCCATTGTGACATCACAATGCCATTTCCCCCATTGTGACATCACAATGCCGTTTCCCCCATTGTGACATCACAATGCAGTTTACCACATTGTGACATCACAATGCCCTTTCCCCCATTGTGACATCGCAATGCCGTTTTCCCTATTGTGACATCACAATGCCATTTCCTCCATTGTGACATCACAATGCCCTTTCCCCATTGTGATATCACAATGCCGTTTCCCCCATTGTGACATCACAATGCTGTTTTTCCCATTGTGACATCACAATTCCATTTCCCCCATTGTGACATTACAATGCCGTTTTCCCCATTGTGACATCACAATGCCCTTTCCCCCATTGTGACATCACAATGCAGTTTTCCCCATTGTGACATCACAATGCCCTTTCCCCCATTGTGACATCACAATGCCGTTTCCCCATTGGGACATCACAATGCCGTTTCCCCCATTGTGACATCACAATGTCCTTTCCCCCATTGTGACATCACAATGCCCTTTCCCCCATTGTGACATCACAATGCCCTTTCCCCCATTGTGACATCACAATGCCCTTTCCCCCATTGTGACATCACAATGCAGTTTTCCCCATTGTGACATCACAATGTGCTTTCCCCCATTGTGACATCACAATGCCCTTTCCCCCATTGTGACATCACAATGCCATTTCCCCCATTGTGACATCACAATGCCGTTGCCCCATTGTGACAACACAATGCAGTTTACCCCATTGTGACATCACAATGCCATTCCCCCCAGTGTGACATCACAATGCCATTTCCCCCATTGTGACATCACAATGCCGTTTTCCCTATTGTGACATCACAATGCCCTTTCCCCCATTGTGACATCACAATGCCATTTCCCCCATTGTGACATCACAATGCCGTTTCCCCCATTGTGACATCACAATGCAGTTTACCCCATTGTGACATCACAATGCCCTTTCCCCCATTGTGACATCACAATGCAGTTTACCCCATTGTGACATCACAATGCCCTTTCCCCCATTGTGACATCACAATGCCGTTTCCCCCATTGTGACATCACAATGCAGTTTACCCCATTGTGACATCACAATGCCCTTTCCCCCATTGTGACATCACAATGCCGTTTTCCCTACTGTGACATCACAATGCCCTTTCCCCATTGTGACATCACAATGCCATTTCCCCCATTGTGACATCACAATGCCGTTTCCCCCATTGTGACATCAGAATGCAGTTTACCCCATTGTGACATCGCAATGCCCTTTCCCCCATTGTGACATCACAATGCCGTTTCCCTATTGTGACATCACAATGCCATTTCCTCCATTGTGACATCACAATGCCCTTTCCCCATTGTGACATCACAATGCCATTTCCCCCATTGTGACATCACAATGCCATTTCCCCCATTGTGACATCACAATGCAGTTAACCACATTGTGACATCAGAATGCCCTTTCCCCCATTGTGACATCACAATGCTGTTTTCCCTATTGTGACATCACAATGCCATTTCCCACATTGTGACATCACAATGCCTTTTCCCCCATTGTGACATCACAATGCAGTTTTCCCCATTGTGACATCACAATGCAGTTTCCCCCATTGTGACATCTCAATGCCGTTTTCCGCATTGTGACATCACAATGCCCTTTCCCCCATTGTGACATCACAATGCAGTTTACCCCATTGTGACATCACAATGCCCTTTCCCCCATTGTGACATCACAATGCCATTTCCCCCATTGTGACATCACAATGCCGTTTCCCCCATTGTGACATCACAATGCCATTTCCCCCATTGTGACATCACAATGCCATTTCCCCCATTGTGACATCACAATGCCATTTCCCCCATTGTGACATCACAATGCCATTTCCCCCATTGTGACATCACAATGCCATTTCCCCCATTGTGACATCACAATGCCGTTTCCCCCATTGTGACATCACAATGCAGTTTACCACATTGTGACATCACAATGCCCTTTCCCCCATTGTGACATCGCAATGCCGTTTTCCCTATTGTGACACCACAATGCCATTTCCTCCATTGTGACATCACAATGCCCTTTCCCCATTGTGATATCACAATGCTGTTTCCCCCATTGTGACATCACAATGCTATTTTTCCCATTGTGACATCACAATTCCATTTCCCCCATTGTGACATTACAATGCCGTTTTCCCCATTGTGACATCACAATGCCCTTTCCCCCATTGTGACATCACAATGCAGTTTTCCCCATTGTGACATCGCAATGCCCTTTCCCCCATTGTGACATCACAATGCCGTTTTCCACATTGTGACATCACAATGCCCTTTCCCCCATTGTGACATCACAATGCCATTTCCCCCATTGTGACATCACAATGCCGTTTTCCCTACTGTGACATCACAATGCCCTTTCCCCATTGTGACATCACAATGCCATTTCCCCCATTGTGACATCACAATGCCGTTTCCCCCATTGTGACATCAGAATGCAGTTTACCCCATTGTGACATCACAATGCCCTTTCCCCCATTGTGACATCACAATGCCGTTTTCCCCATTGTGACATCACAATGCCCTTTTCCCCATTGTGACATCACAATGCCATTTCCCCCAGTGTGACATCACAATGCCATTTCCCCCATTGTGACATCACAATGCCATTTCCCCCATTGTGACATCACAATGCAGTTTACCCCATTGTGACATCACAATGCCCTTTCCCCCATTGTGACATCACAATGCAGTTTACCCCATTGTGACATCACAATGCCCTTTCCCCCATTGTGACATCACAATGCCATTTCCCCCATTGTGACATCACAATGCCGTTTCCCCCATTGTGACATCACAATGCCATTTCCCCCATTGTGACATCACAATGCCGTTTTCTGCATTGTGACTTCACAATGCCCTTTCCCCCATTCTGACATCACAATGCAGTTTTCCCCATTGTGACATCGCAATGCCCTTTCCCCCATTGTGACATCACAATGCCATTTTCCCCATTGTGACATCACAATGCCCTTTCCCCCATTGTGACATCACAATGCCATTTCCCCCATTGTGACATCACAATGCCGTTTTCCCTATTGTGACATCACAATGCCCTTTCCCCCATTGTGACATCACAATGCCGTTTCCCCCATTGTGACATCACAATGCAGTTTACCCCATTGTGACATCACAATGCCCTTTCCCCCATTGTGACATCACAATGCCGTTTTTTCCCATTGTGACATCACAATGCCCTTTTCCCCATTGTGACATCACAATGCCATTTCCCCCAGTGTGACATCACAATGCCATTTCCCCCATTGTGACATCACAATGCCATTTCCCCCATTGTGACATCACAATGCAGTTTACCCCATTGTGACATCACAATGCCCTTTCCCCCATTGTGACATCACAATGCCGTTTTCCCCATTGGGACATCACAATGCCGTTTCCCCCATTGTGACATCACAATGTCCTTTCCCCCATTGTGACATCACAATGCCCTTTCCCCCATTGTGACATCACAATGCCCTCTCCCCCATTGTGACATCACAATGCAGTTTTCCCCATTGTGACATCACAATGTGCTTTCCCCCATTGTGACATCACAATGCCCTTTCCCCCATTGTGACATCACAATGCCATTTCCCCCATTGTGACATCACAATGCCGTTGCCCCATTGTGACAACACAATGCAGTTTACCCCATTGTGACATCACAATGCCATTTCCCCCAGTGTGACATCACAATGCCATTTCCCCCATTGTGACATCACAATGCCGTTTTCCCTATTGTGACATCACAATGCCCTTTCCCCCATTGTGACATCACAATGCCATTTCCCCCATTGTGACATCACAATGCCGTTTCCCCATTGTGACATCACAATGCAGTTTACCCCATTGTGACATCACAATGCCCTTTCCCCCATTGTGACATCACAATGCCGTTTCCCCCATTGTGACATCACAATGCAGTTTACCCCATTGTGACATCACAATGCCCTTTCCCCCATTGTGACATCACAATGCCGTTTTCCCTACTGTGACATCACAATGCCCTTTCCCCATTGTGACATCACAATGCCATTTCCTCCATTGTGACATCACAATGCCCTTTCCCCATTGTGACATCACAATGCCATTTCCCCCATTGTGACATCACAATGCCATTTCCCCCATTGTGACATCACAATGCAGTTAACCACATTGTGACATCAGAATGCCCTTTCCCCCATTGTGACATCACAATGCTGTTTTCCCTATTGTGACATCACAATGCCATTTCCCACATTGTGACATGACAATGCCTTTTCCCCCATTGTGACATCACAATGCAGTTTTCCCCATTGTGACATCACAATGCAGTTTCCCCCATTGTGACATCACAATGCCGTTTTCCGCATTGTGACATCACAATGCCATTTCCCCCATTGTGACATCACAATGCCATTTCCCCCATTGTGACATCACAATGCCATTTCCCCCATTGTGACATCACAATGCCCTTTCCCCCATTGTGACATCACAATGCCCTCTCCCCCATTGTGACATCACAATGCAGTTTTCCCCATTGTGACATCACAATGTGCTTTCCCCCATTGTGACATCACAATGCCCTTTCCCCCATTGTGACATCACAATGCCATTTCCCCCATTGTGACATCACAATGCCATTTCCCCCATTGTGACATCACAATGCCGTTGCCCCATTGTGACAACACAATGCAGTTTACCCCATTGTGACATCACAATGCCATTTCCCCCAGTGTGACATCACAATGCCATTTCCCCCATTGTGACATCACAATGCCGTTTTCCCTATTGTGACATCACAATGCCCTTTCCCCCATTGTGACATCACAATGCCATTTCCCCCATTGTGACATCACAATGCCGTTTCCCCCATTGTGACATCACAATGCAGTTTACCCCATTGTGACATCACAATGCCCTTTCCCCCATTGTGACATCACAATGCCGTTTCCCCCATTGTGACATCACAATGCAGTTTACCCCATTGTGACATCACAATGCCCTTTCCCCCATTGTGACATCACAATGCCGTTTTCCCTACTGTGACATCACAATGCCCTTTCCCCATTGTGACATCACAATGCCATTTCCCCCATTGTGACATCACAATGCCGTTTCCCCCATTGTGACATCAGAATGCAGTTTACCCCATTGTGACATCACAATGCCCTTTCCCCCATTGTGACATCACAATGCCGTTTCCCTATTGTGACATCACAATGCCATTTCCTCCATTGTGACATCACAATGCCCTTTCCCCATTGTGACATCACAATGCCATTTCCCCCATTGTGACATCACAATGCCATTTCCCCCATTGTGACATCACAATGCAGTTAACCACATTGTGACATCAGAATGCCCTTTCCCCCATTGTGACATCACAATGCTGTTTTCCCTATTGTGACATCACAATGCCATTTCCCACATTGTGACATCACAATGCATTTTCCCCCATTGTGACATCACAATGCAGTTTTCCCCATTGTGACATCACAATGCAGTTTCCCCCATTGTGACATCACAATGCCGTTTTCCGCATTGTGACATCACAATGCCCTTTCCCCCATTGTGACATCACAATGCAGTTTACCCCATTGTGACATCACAATGCCCTTTCCCCCATTGTGACATCACAATGCCATTTCCCCCATTGTGACATCACAATGCCGTTTCCCCCATTGTGACATCACAATGCCATTTCCCCCATTGTGACATCACAATGCCATTTCCCCCATTGTGACATCACAATGCCATTCCCCCCATTGTGACATCACAATGCCATTTCCCCCATTGTGACATCACAATGCCATTTCCCCCATTGTGACATCACAATGCCGTTTCCCCCATTGTGACATCACAATGCAGTTTACCACATTGTGACATCACAATGCCCTTTCCCCCATTGTGACATCGCAATGCCGTTTTCCCTATTGTGACATCACAATGCCATTTCCTCCGTTGTGACATCACAATGCCCTTTCCCCATTGTGATATCACAATGCCGTTTCCCCCATTGTGACATCACAATGCTGTTTTTCCCATTGTGACATCACAATTCCATTTCCCCCATTGTGACATTACAATGCCGTTTTCCCCATTGTGACATCACAATGCCCTTTCCCCCATTGTGACATCACAATGCAGTTTTCCCCATTGTGACATCGCAATGCCCTTTCCCCCATTGTGACATCACAATGCCGTTTTCCACATTGTGACATCACAATGCCCTTTCCCCCATTGTGACATCACAATGCCATTTCCCCCATTGTGACATTACAATGCCGTTTTCCCTATTGTGACATCACAATGCTCTTTCCCCCATTGTGACATCACAATGCCATTTCACCCATTGTGACATCACAATGCCATTTCCCCATTGTGACATCACAATGCCATTTCCCCCATTGTGATATCACAATGCCATTTCCCCCATTGTGACATCACAATGCCGTTTTCTGCATTGTGACATCACAATGCCCTTTCCCCCATTCTGACATCACAATGCCATTTCCCCCATTGTGATATCACAATGCCGTTTTCCCTATTGTGACATCACAATGCCCTTTCCCCCATTGTGACATCACAATGCCCTTTCCCCCATTGTGACATCACAATGCCGTTTCCCCCATTGTGACATCAGAATGCAGTTTACCCCATTGTGACATCACAATGCCCTTTCCCCCATTGTGACATCACAATGCCGTTTTCCCCATTGTGACATCACAATGCCCTTTTCCCCATTGTGACATCACAATGCCATTTCCCCCAGTGTGACATCACAATGCCATTTCCCCCATTGTGACATCACAATGCCATTTCCCCATTGTGACATCACAATGCAGTTTACCCCATTGTGACATCACAATGCCCTTTCCCCCATTGTGACATCACAATGCAGTTTACCCCATTGTGACATCACAATGCCCTTTCCCCATTGTGACATCACAATGCCATTTCCCCCATTGTGACATCACAATGCCGTTTCCCCCATTGTGACATCAGAATGCAGTTTACCCCATTGTGACATCACAATGCCCTTTCCCCCATTGTGACATCACAATGCCGTTTCCCTATTGTGACATCACAATGCCATTTCCTCCATTGTGACATCACAATGCCCTTTCCCCATTGTGACATCACAATGCCATTTCCCCCATTGTGACATCACAATGCCATTTCCCCCATTGTGACATCACAATGCAGTTAACCACATTGTGACATCAGAATGCCCTTTCCCCCATTGTGACATCAGAATGCAGTTTACCCCATTGTGACATCACAATGCCCTTTCCCCCATTGTGACATCACAATGCCGTTTCCCTATTGTGACATCACAATGCCATTTCCTCCATTGTGACATCACAATGCCCTTTCCCCATTGTGACATCACAATGCCATTTCCCCCATTGTGACATCACAATGCCATTTCCCCCATTGTGACATCACAATGCAGTTAACCACATTGTGACATCAGAATGCCCTTTCCCCCATTGTGACATCACAATGCTGTTTTCCCTATTGTGACATCACAATGCCATTTCCCACATTGTGACATGACAATGCCTTTTCCCCCATTGTGACATCACAATGCAGTTTTCCCCATTGTGACATCACAATGCAGTTTCCCCCATTGTGACATCACAATGCCGTTTTCCGCATTGTGACATCACAATGCCATTTCCCCCATTGTGACATCACAATGCCATTTCCCCCATTGTGACATCACAATGCCATTTCCCCCATTGTGACATCACAATGCCCTTTCCCCCATTGTGACATCACAATGCCCTCTCCCCCATTGTGACATCACAATGCAGTTTTCCCCATTGTGACATCACAATGTGCTTTCCCCCATTGTGACATCACAATGCCCTTTCCCCCATTGTGACATCACAATGCCATTTCCCCCATTGTGACATCACAATGCCATTTCCCCCATTGTGACATCACAATGCCGTTGCCCCATTGTGACAACACAATGCAGTTTACCCCATTGTGACATCACAATGCCATTTCCCCCAGTGTGACATCACAATGCCATTTCCCCCATTGTGACATCACAATGCCGTTTTCCCTATTGTGACATCACAATGCCCTTTCCCCCATTGTGACATCACAATGCCATTTCCCCCATTGTGACATCACAATGCCGTTTCCCCCATTGTGACATCACAATGCAGTTTACCCCATTGTGACATCACAATGCCCTTTCCCCCATTGTGACATCACAATGCCGTTTCCCCCATTGTGACATCACAATGCAGTTTACCCCATTGTGACATCACAATGCCCTTTCCCCCATTGTGACATCACAATGCCGTTTTCCCTACTGTGACATCACAATGCCCTTTCCCCATTGTGACATCACAATGCCATTTCCCCCATTGTGACATCACAATGCCGTTTCCCCCATTGTGACATCAGAATGCAGTTTACCCCATTGTGACATCACAATGCCCTTTCCCCCATTGTGACATCACAATGCCGTTTCCCTATTGTGACATCACAATGCCATTTCCTCCATTGTGACATCACAATGCCCTTTCCCCATTGTGACATCACAATGCCATTTCCCCCATTGTGACATCACAATGCCATTTCCCCCATTGTGACATCACAATGCAGTTAACCACATTGTGACATCAGAATGCCCTTTCCCCCATTGTGACATCACAATGCTGTTTTCCCTATTGTGACATCACAATGCCATTTCCCACATTGTGACATCACAATGCATTTTCCCCCATTGTGACATCACAATGCAGTTTTCCCCATTGTGACATCACAATGCAGTTTCCCCCATTGTGACATCACAATGCCGTTTTCCGCATTGTGACATCACAATGCCCTTTCCCCCATTGTGACATCACAATGCAGTTTACCCCATTGTGACATCACAATGCCCTTTCCCCCATTGTGACATCACAATGCCATTTCCCCCATTGTGACATCACAATGCCGTTTCCCCCATTGTGACATCACAATGCCATTTCCCCCATTGTGACATCACAATGCCATTTCCCCCATTGTGACATCACAATGCCATTCCCCCCATTGTGACATCACAATGCCATTTCCCCCATTGTGACATCACAATGCCATTTCCCCCATTGTGACATCACAATGCCGTTTCCCCCATTGTGACATCACAATGCAGTTTACCACATTGTGACATCACAATGCCCTTTCCCCCATTGTGACATCGCAATGCCGTTTTCCCTATTGTGACATCACAATGCCATTTCCTCCGTTGTGACATCACAATGCCCTTTCCCCATTGTGATATCACAATGCCGTTTCCCCCATTGTGACATCACAATGCTGTTTTTCCCATTGTGACATCACAATTCCATTTCCCCCATTGTGACATTACAATGCCGTTTTCCCCATTGTGACATCACAATGCCCTTTCCCCCATTGTGACATCACAATGCAGTTTTCCCCATTGTGACATCGCAATGCCCTTTCCCCCATTGTGACATCACAATGCCGTTTTCCACATTGTGACATCACAATGCCCTTTCCCCCATTGTGACATCACAATGCCATTTCCCCCATTGTGACATTACAATGCCGTTTTCCCTATTGTGACATCACAATGCTCTTTCCCCCATTGTGACATCACAATGCCATTTCACCCATTGTGACATCACAATGCCATTTCCCCATTGTGACATCACAATGCCATTTCCCCCATTGTGATATCACAATGCCATTTCCCCCATTGTGACATCACAATGCCGTTTTCTGCATTGTGACATCACAATGCCCTTTCCCCCATTCTGACATCACAATGCCATTTCCCCCATTGTGATATCACAATGCCGTTTTCCCTATTGTGACATCACAATGCCCTTTCCCCCATTGTGACATCACAATGCCCTTTCCCCCATTGTGACATCACAATGCCGTTTCCCCCATTGTGACATCAGAATGCAGTTTACCCCATTGTGACATCACAATGCCCTTTCCCCCATTGTGACATCACAATGCCGTTTTCCCCATTGTGACATCACAATGCCCTTTTCCCCATTGTGACATCACAATGCCATTTCCCCCAGTGTGACATCACAATGCCATTTCCCCCATTGTGACATCACAATGCCATTTCCCCATTGTGACATCACAATGCAGTTTACCCCATTGTGACATCACAATGCCCTTTCCCCCATTGTGACATCACAATGCAGTTTACCCCATTGTGACATCACAATGCCCTTTCCCCATTGTGACATCACAATGCCATTTCCCCCATTGTGACATCACAATGCCGTTTCCCCCATTGTGACATCAGAATGCAGTTTACCCCATTGTGACATCACAATGCCCTTTCCCCCATTGTGACATCACAATGCCGTTTCCCTATTGTGACATCACAATGCCATTTCCTCCATTGTGACATCACAATGCCCTTTCCCCATTGTGACATCACAATGCCATTTCCCCCATTGTGACATCACAATGCCATTTCCCCCATTGTGACATCACAATGCAGTTAACCACATTGTGACATCAGAATGCCCTTTCCCCCATTGTGACATCACAATGCTGTTTTCCCTATTGTGACATCACAATGCCATTTCCCACATTGTGACATCACAATGCAGTTTTCCCCATTGTGACATCACAATGCAGTTTCCCCCATTGTGACATCACAATGCCGTTTTCCGCATTGTGACATCACAATGCCCTTTCCCCCATTGTGACATCACAATGCAGTTTACCCCATTGTGACATCACAATGCCCTTTCCCCCATTGTGACATCACAATGCCATTTCCCCCATTGTGACATCACAATGCCGTTTCCCCCATTGTGACATACAATGCCATTTCCCCCATTGTGACATCACAATGCCATTTCCCCCATTGTGACATGACAATGCCATTTCCCCCATTGTGACATCACAATGCCATTTCCCCCATTGTGACATCACAATGCCATTTCCCCCATTGTGACATCACAATGCCATTTCCCCCATTGTGACATCACAATGCCGTTTCCCCCATTGTGACATCACAATGCAGTTTACCACATTGTGACATCACAATGCCCTTTCCCCCATTGTGACATCGCAATGCCGTTTTCCCTATTGTGACATCACAATGCCATTTCCTCCATTGTGACATCACAATGCCCTTTCCCCATTGTGATATCACAATGCCGTTTCCCCCATTGTGACATCACAATGCTGTTTTTCCCATTGTGACATCACAATTCCATTTCCCCCATTGTGACATTACAATGCCGTTTTCCCCATTGTGACATCACAATGCCCTTTCCCCCATTGTGACATCACAATGCAGTTTTCCCCATTGTGACATCGCAATGCCCTTTCCCCCATTGTGACATCACAATGCCGTTTTCCACATTGTGACATCACAATGCCCTTTCCCCCATTGTGACATCACAATGCCATTTCCCCCATTGTGACATCACAATGCCGTTTTCCCTATTGTGACATCACAATGCCCTTTCCCCCATTGTGACATCACAATGCCGTTTCCCCCATTGTGACATCACAATGCAGTTTACCCCATTGTGACATCACAATGCCCTTTACCCCATTGTGACATCACAATGCCGTTTTTTCCCATTGTGACATCACAATGCCCTTTTCCCCATTGTGACATCACAATGCCATTTCCCCCAGTGTGACATCACAATGCCATTTCCCCCATAGTGACATCACAATGCCATTTCCCCCATTGTGACATCACAATGCAGTTTACCCCATTGTGACATCACAATGCCCTTTCCCCCATTGTGACATCACAATGCCGTTTCCCCATTGGGACATCACAATGCCGTTTCCCCCATTGTGACATCACAATGTCCTTTCCCCCATTGTGACATCACAATGCCCTTTCCCCCATTGTGACATCACAATGCCCTTTCCCCCATTGTGACATCACAATGCAGTTTTCCCCATTGTGACATCACAATGTGCTTTCCCCCATTGTGACATCACAATGCCCTTTCCCCCATTGTGACATCACAATGCCATTTCCCCCATTGTGACATCACAATGCCGTTGCCCCATTGTGACAACACAATGCAGTTTACCCCATTGTGACATCACAATGCCATTCCCCCCAGTGTGACATCACAATGCCATTTCCCCCATTGTGACATCACAATGCCGTTTTCCCTATTGTGACATCACAATGCCCTTTCCCCCATTGTGACATCACAATGCCATTTCCCCCA
This sequence comes from Eleutherodactylus coqui, assembly GCF_035609145.1. Lineage (NCBI taxonomy): Eukaryota > Metazoa > Chordata > Amphibia > Anura > Eleutherodactylidae > Eleutherodactylus > Eleutherodactylus coqui. The sequence goes on along the minus strand of NW_027102294.1, from coordinate 4,627 downwards.
TTGTGACATCACAATGCCGTTTCCCCCATTGTGACATCACAATGCAGTTTACCCCATTGTGACATCACAATGCCCTTTCCCCCATTGTGACATCACAATGCAGTTTACCCCATTGTGACATCACAATGCCCTTTCCCCCATTGTGACATCACAATGCCGTTTCCCCCATTGTGACATCACAATGCAGTTTACCCCATTGTGACATCACAATGCCCTTTCCCCCATTGTGACATCACAATGCCGTTTTCCCTACTGTGACATCACAATGCCCTTTCCCCATTGTGACATCACAATGCCATTTCCCCCATTGTGACATCACAATGCCGTTTCCCCCATTGTGACATCAGAATGCAGTTTACCCCATTGTGACATCACAATGCCCTTTCCCCCATTGTGACATCACAATGCCGTTTCCCTATTGTGACATCACAATGCCATTTCCTCCATTGTGACATCACAATGCCCTTTCCCCATTGTGACATCACAATGCCATTTCCCCCATTGTGACATCACAATGCCATTTCCCCCATTGTGACATCACAATGCAGTTAACCACATTGTGACATCAGAATGCCCTTTCCCCCATTGTGACATCACAATGCTGTTTTCCCTATTGTGACATCACAATGCCATTTCCCACATTGTGACATCACAATGCCTTTTCCCCCATTGTGACATCACAATGCAGTTTTCCCCATTGTGACATCACAATGCAGTTTCCCCCATTGTGACATCTCAATGCCGTTTTCCGCATTGTGACATCACAATGCCCTTTCCCCCATTGTGACATCACAATGCAGTTTACCCCATTGTGACATCACAATGCCCTTTCCCCCATTGTGACATCACAATGCCATTTCCCCCATTGTGACATCACAATGCCGTTTCCCCCATTGTGACATCACAATGCCATTTCCCCCATTGTGACATTACAATGCTGTTTTCCCTATTGTGACATCACAATGCTCTTTCCCCCATTGTGACATCACAATGCCATTTCACCCATTGTGACATCACAATGCCATTTCCCCATTGTGACATCACAATGCCATTTCCCCCATTGTGATATCACAATGCCATTTCCCCCATTGTGACATCACAATGCCATTTCCCCCATTGTGACATCACAATGCCGTTTTCTGCATTGTGACATCACAATGCCCTTTCCCCCATTCTGACATCACAATGCAGTTTTCCCCATTGTGACATCGCAATGCCCTTTCCCCCATTGTGACATCACAATGCCATTTTCCCCATTGTGACATCACAATGCCCTTTCCCCCATTCTGACATCACAATGCCATTTCCCCCATTGTGATATCACAATGCCGTTTTCCCTATTGTGACATCACAATGCCCTTTCCCCCATTGTGACATCACAATGCCCTTTCCCCCATTGTGACATCACAATGCCGTTTCCCCCATTGTGACATCAGAATGCAGTTTACCCCATTGTGACATCACAATGCCCTTTCCCCCATTGTGACATCACAATGCCGTTTTCCCCATTGTGACATCACAATGCCCTTTTCCCCATTGTGACATCACAATGCCATTTCCCCCAGTGTGACATCACAATGCCATTTCCCCCATTGTGACATCACAATGCCATTTCCCCATTGTGACATCACAATGCAGTTTACCCCATTGTGACATCACAATGCCCTTTCCCCCATTGTGACATCACAATGCAGTTTACCCCATTGTGACATCACAATGCCCTTTCCCCATTGTGACATCACAATGCCATTTCCCCCATTGTGACATCACAATGCCGTTTCCCCCATTGTGACATCAGAATGCAGTTTACCCCATTGTGACATCACAATGCCCTTTCCCCCATTGTGACATCACAATGCCGTTTCCCTATTGTGACATCACAATGCCATTTCCTCCATTGTGACATCACAATGCCCTTTCCCCATTGTGACATCACAATGCCATTTCCCCCATTGTGACATCACAATGCCATTTCCCCCATTGTGACATCACAATGCAGTTAACCACATTGTGACATCAGAATGCCCTTTCCCCCATTGTGACATCACAATGCTGTTTTCCCTATTGTGACATCACAATGCCATTTCCCACATTGTGACATCACAATGCAGTTTTCCCCATTGTGACATCACAATGCAGTTTCCCCCATTGTGACATCACAATGCCGTTTTCCGCATTGTGACATCACAATGCCCTTTCCCCCATTGTGACATCACAATGCAGTTTACCCCATTGTGACATCACAATGCCCTTTCCCCCATTGTGACATCACAATGCCATTTCCCCCATTGTGACATCACAATGCCGTTTCCCCCATTGTGACATACAATGCCATTTCCCCCATTGTGACATCACAATGCCATTTCCCCCATTGTGACATGACAATGCCATTTCCCCCATTGTGACATCACAATGCCATTTCCCCCATTGTGACATCACAATGCCATTTCCCCCATTGTGACATCACAATGCCATTTCCCCCATTGTGACATCACAATGCCGTTTCCCCCATTGTGACATCACAATGCAGTTTACCACATTGTGACATCACAATGCCCTTTCCCCCATTGTGACATCGCAATGCCGTTTTCCCTATTGTGACATCACAATGCCATTTCCTCCATTGTGACATCACAATGCCCTTTCCCCATTGTGATATCACAATGCCGTTTCCCCCATTGTGACATCACAATGCTGTTTTTCCCATTGTGACATCACAATTCCATTTCCCCCATTGTGACATTACAATGCCGTTTTCCCCATTGTGACATCACAATGCCCTTTCCCCCATTGTGACATCACAATGCAGTTTTCCCCATTGTGACATCGCAATGCCCTTTCCCCCATTGTGACATCACAATGCCGTTTTCCACATTGTGACATCACAATGCCCTTTCCCCCATTGTGACATCACAATGCCATTTCCCCCATTGTGACATCACAATGCCGTTTTCCCTATTGTGACATCACAATGCCCTTTCCCCCATTGTGACATCACAATGCCGTTTCCCCCATTGTGACATCACAATGCAGTTTACCCCATTGTGACATCACAATGCCCTTTACCCCATTGTGACATCACAATGCCGTTTTTTCCCATTGTGACATCACAATGCCCTTTTCCCCATTGTGACATCACAATGCCATTTCCCCCAGTGTGACATCACAATGCCATTTCCCCCATAGTGACATCACAATGCCATTTCCCCCATTGTGACATCACAATGCAGTTTACCCCATTGTGACATCACAATGCCCTTTCCCCCATTGTGACATCACAATGCCGTTTCCCCATTGGGACATCACAATGCCGTTTCCCCCATTGTGACATCACAATGTCCTTTCCCCCATTGTGACATCACAATGCCCTTTCCCCCATTGTGACATCACAATGCCCTTTCCCCCATTGTGACATCACAATGCAGTTTTCCCCATTGTGACATCACAATGTGCTTTCCCCCATTGTGACATCACAATGCCCTTTCCCCCATTGTGACATCACAATGCCATTTCCCCCATTGTGACATCACAATGCCGTTGCCCCATTGTGACAACACAATGCAGTTTACCCCATTGTGACATCACAATGCCATTCCCCCCAGTGTGACATCACAATGCCATTTCCCCCATTGTGACATCACAATGCCGTTTTCCCTATTGTGACATCACAATGCCCTTTCCCCCATTGTGACATCACAATGCCATTTCCCCCATTGTGACATCACAATGCCGTTTCCCCCATTGTGACATCACAATGCAGTTTACCCCATTGTGACATCACAATGCCCTTTCCCCCATTGTGACATCACAATGCAGTTTACCCCATTGTGACATCACAATGCCCTTTCCCCCATTGTGACATCACAATGCCGTTTCCCCCATTGTGACATCACAATGCAGTTTACCCCATTGTGACATCACAATGCCCTTTCCCCCATTGTGACATCACAATGCCGTTTTCCCTACTGTGACATCACAATGCCCTTTCCCCATTGTGACATCACAATGCCATTTCCCCCATTGTGACATCACAATGCCGTTTCCCCCATTGTGACATCAGAATGCAGTTTACCCCATTGTGACATCACAATGCCCTTTCCCCCATTGTGACATCACAATGCCGTTTCCCTATTGTGACATCACAATGCCATTTCCTCCATTGTGACATCACAATGCCCTTTCCCCATTGTGACATCACAATGCCATTTCCCCCATTGTGACATCACAATGCCATTTCCCCCATTGTGACATCACAATGCAGTTAACCACATTGTGACATCAGAATGCCCTTTCCCCCATTGTGACATCACAATGCTGTTTTCCCTATTGTGACATCACAATGCCATTTCCCACATTGTGACATCACAATGCCTTTTCCCCCATTGTGACATCACAATGCAGTTTTCCCCATTGTGACATCACAATGCAGTTTCCCCCATTGTGACATCTCAATGCCGTTTTCCGCATTGTGACATCACAATGCCCTTTCCCCCATTGTGACATCACAATGCAGTTTACCCCATTGTGACATCACAATGCCCTTTCCCCCATTGTGACATCACAATGCCATTTCCCCCATTGTGACATCACAATGCCGTTTCCCCCATTGTGACATCACAATGCCATT
>NW_027102293.1:120000-130595 GCF_035609145.1 Eleutherodactylus coqui | reverse complement strand
CCTGGGGTCCTGCCCGGGCACATCGGAGGCTCAGCCAGGGTCTTGGGCCCCTACTGGTAGGTGCACTTTGGGGGCCCTCCGCAGCCGCCCAGGCCCACCCCTGCAGCCACCACACGGCTGCCAACAGCCCGCTCTCCATAACCCCCCAGCCCATTGCATACATCTGCTGGGGGTGCTTTTTTGACTTCCCCCATTTTGGCCTATGGGGAAAGGCCGGGGGGGGAAACCTCCAGAGTCAGGCCGACCTCCTGGAACTCCAACCCGGCCTGGAGCCACTGGTTTGTCCCCTTCCCGGTTCTCAGGACATGCGTCGACACTCGGCTAAGCCCCGGCAGCCACAGCCCCCGTCGGCCGGGCCAGCCGGGTCCACCACCCTGCCCGGCGCCCAGAGCGTTTGGACTTTGTCGTTTTTTTCTCCAAGACTCGCCTCTGGCACATGCCATGGGCTTCAGCGGGGGCTGCTCCCCGCCTCCTGGGTGTCCTGCCCGGGCACATCGGAGGCACAGGCAATGTCTTGAGCCACCACTGGTAGGTGCACTCAGGGGGCCCTCCGCAGCCGCCCTGGGCCACCCCTGCAGCCAGCACACTGCTGCCAACAGCCCGCTCTCCATCGCCCCCCAGCCCCTCTGCATACATCTGCTGGGGGTGCTTTTTTGACTTCCCCCATTTCGGCCTATGGGGAAAAGCCAGGGGGAAAACCTCCAGAGTCAGGCCGACCTCCTGGAACTCCAGCTCGGCCTGGAGCTACTGGTCTGTCCCCTTCCCGGTTCTCAGGACCTGCATTGACACTCGGCTCAGCCCCAGCCGCCGCAGCCCCCGCCGGCCCGGCCAGCCGGGTCCGCACCCCTGGACGGCACGCCTGGAGCGTTTGGACTTTGTCATTTTCATGACTTGTCTCCTCAGACATTGTCCGACTGCAAGGGGGGCGGCCGCGGTCCGTGCCCAGCCTCCAGGGGTTGCCCCCGGCCCCTGGAGCAGCCAGCACCCCCTCGCCGTCAACACTCTCTCCCCGTCGGGACTTTGAAACTTTTTCTGACCGTGCAAGCTTCATCAAACGGCAAGGGGGCAGGCTGCGGTCTGTGCCCGGCCTCCTGGGGTCCTGCCGGGGGACATCGGAGGCTCAGCCAGGGTCTTGAGCCACCGCTGGCAGGTGCACTCTGGGGGCCCTCCGCAGCCGCCCATGCACACCTCTGCAGCCTGCACACTGCTGCCAACAGCCCGCTCCCCATCACCCGCCAGCCCCTCTGCATACATCTGCTGGGGGTGCTTTTTTGCCTCCCCCCGTTTTGGCCTATGGGGAAAAGCCAGGGGGAAAACCACCAGAGTCATGCCGAACTCCTGGAACTCCAGCTCGGCCTGGAGCTACTGATCTGTCCCCTTCCCGGTTCTCAGGACATGCATTGACACTCGGCTCAGCCCCGGCAGCCGCAGCCCCCGCCAGCCCGGCCAGCCGGGTCTGCCCCCCTGGCCGGCGCCTGGAGCGTTTGGACTTTATCATTTTCATGACTTGTCTCCTCAAACTTTGTCCGCCTGCAAGGGGGGCGGCCGCGGTCCGTGCCCAGCCTCCAGGGGTTGCCCCCGGCCCCTGGAGCAGCCAGCACCCCCTCGCCGTCAACACTCTCTCCCCGTTGGGACTTTGAAACTTTTCTGACCGTGCAAGCTTCATCAAACGGCAAGGGGGCAGGCTGCGGTCTGTGCCCGGCCTCCTGGGGTCCTGCCCGGGCACATCGGAGGCTCAGCCAGGGTTTTGAGCCACTGCTGGCAGGTGCACTCAGGGGGCCCTCCGCAGCCGCCCAGGCCCACCCCTGCAGCCAGCACATGGCTGCCAGCAGCCACCACACAGCTGCCAACAGCCCGCTCTCCATCGCCCCCCAGCCCCCCTGCATACATCTGGCGGGGGTGCTTTTTTGACTTCCCCCATTTTGGCCTATGGGGAAAAGCCAGGGGGGACACCTCCAGAGTCAGGCCGACCTCCTGGAACTCCAGCTCGGCCCGGAGCCACCGGTTTGTCCCCTTCCCGGTTCTCAGGACATGCATTGACACCCAGATCTTCCCTGGCAGCCGCAGCTCCCGCCGGCCCGGCCAGCCAGGTCCGCACCCCTGGCCGGCGCCTGGAGCGTTTGGACTTTGTCATTCTCATGACTTGTCTCCTCAAACTTTGTTCGACTGCAAGAGGGGCTGCCGGGGTCCGTGCCCAGCCTCCAGGGGTTGCCCCCGGCCCCTGGAGCAGCCAGCACCCCCTCGCCGTCAACACTCTCTCCCCGTTGGGACTTTGAAACTTTTCTGACCGTGCAAGCTTCATCAAACGGCAAGGGGGCAGGCTGCGGTCTGTGCCCGGCCTCCTGGGGTCCTGCCCGGGGACATCGGAGGCTCCGCCTGGGTCTTGAGCAACTACTGGTAGGTGCGCTTTGGGGGGCCCTCCGCAGCCGCCCCGGGCCACCCCTGCAGCCAGCACACTGCTGCCAACAGCCCGCTCTCCATCACCAACCAGCCAGCCAGCCCCGTCTGCACACATCTGCCGGGGGTGCTTTTTTTGAGACATACTGTCACTTTGTCAAAGACCGCACACCGCTCGTTCCCTTATACCCCGACAAGGTGTTCGCGGTGACGTTTTGCGAGGCCTTATTTTACCGCCGTCGGCGCTATCAGGGGAAGCAGGCCCGCTCCTTCCGCCTTCCCGGAACCGTGGCTCGGCCCGGAGCGACCAGGATTACCCTCATACCGGTTCTCATGACATGCATTGACACTCGGCTCAGCCCCGGCAGCCGCAGCTCCCACCGGCCAGGCCAGCCGTGTCTGCCCCCCTGGCCGGCACGCCTGGAGCGTTTGGACTTTGTCATTTTTTCCCCCAAGACTCGCCTCTGCCAACTGCCAAGGACTTCAGCAGGGGCTGCCACGGCTGTTCCCCGCCTCCTGGGGTTCATGCCCGGGCACACCGGAGGCTCAGGCATTGTCTTGAGCGACTACTGTTGGGTGCTCTCACGGGGCCCCTCCACACCCCCAGGCCGACCTCCAGGGGCTCCAGCCCGGCCCCAGGGGCAGCCAGCACCCCTTCGCCGTCAACACTCTCCCCCCGTTGGGACTTTGAAACTTTTCCGACCGTGCAAGCGTCATCGGACGGCAAGGGGGTAAGCTGCGGGCTCTGCCCGGCCTCCTGGTGTCCTGCCCGGCCCCGTGGGGCGGACAGGCAGGGTTTCTCACCCACTACCCGTAGGCACTCTCAGGGGGCCCTCCGCGCCCTCAGGCCGCCCTCCCCGGGCTTCCCCCGGGTCCGCGGAGCAGCCCGACACCCCTCGCCGCACCGTCTCTCGCCCCCGTTGGGACTTTGAAACTTTTCCCCCCCGTGCAAACCTCACCGGGGGGCAGAGGGAGAGACCCGCGGGCCGTGCCCGGCCTCCCGGGACTCCCTCCGGGCAGCGCGGGCGGCTCGGACGGGGTTTTGAGCGAGTGCTGGGGGGGGTGTCTTCGGGGGCCCCCCGCGGGCCCCCCGGGGCACCTGCGCGGGGTGGCCCCTGCTGCCAGACACCCACTCCCTATCGACCATCCAGCCCCCCTACATACATCTGGCGGGGGTGCTTTTTTGAGTTCCCCCATTTTGGCAACTTGGCACATCCTATGGGGAAACCGGCAAAATCATGCCGACCTCCTGGAACTCCGGCTCGGCCTGGAGCCGCCGGTTTGTCCCCTTCCCGGTTCTCAGGCATTTTCGGACTTTGTCATTTTTTCAGCACTCTGTCAATGCGGCCAGCGGGAGCTGCCGCGGTCTGTGCCCAGGCACCAGGCTCTCCAAACGGACACCGGCGGAGGGTCAGGGGGTGTCTCGGCCAGATACTGAAAAACACTCAGGGGGTGCCCAGGCACCAGGCACTCCAAACGGACACCGTCGGAGGGTCAGGGGGTGTCTCAGCCAGATACTGAAAAACACTCAGGGGCGCACGGGGGCTGCACAGGGCCACCCCGGGCGGCCATATTGGCGGCTGGGACCCCCTATTCAGCAAACGCCAGGGGGCGCTCAGGGACACCCGGGGGCTGCTCCACTCGCCCCAGGCCGGCCTCCCTGAGGCGGGCACGTTAGCGGCTGAGACCCCCTCTCGAGCAGAGACCGGGGGGCGCTCGGGGACACACGGGGGCTGCTCCACTCGCCCCAGGCCGGACTCCCTGAGGCGGGCACATCAGCGGCTGAGAACCCCTCTCCACCAATGACCGGGGGACGCTCAGGGACACACGGGGGCTGCTCCACTCGCCCCAGGCCGGCCTCCCTGGGTACCCAGGCGGGCACATTAGCGGCTGAGACCCCCTCTCGACCAAAGACCGGGGGCGCTCAGGGACACGCGGGGGCTGCTCCACTCGCCCCAGGCCGGCCTCCCTGAGGCGGGCACATTAGCGGCTGAGACCCCCTCTCGACCAGAGACCGGGGGGCACTCGGGGACACACGGGGGCTGCTCCACTCGCCCCAGGCCGGACTCCCTGAGGCGGGCACATTAGCGGCCGAGACCCCCTCTCGACCAGAGACCGGGGGGCGCTCGGGGACACACGGGGGCTGCTCCACTCGCCCCAGGCCGGACTCCCTGAGGCGGGCACATTAGCGGCCGAGACCCCCTCTCCACCAGAGACCGGGGGGCGCTCGGGGACACACGGGGGCTGCTCCACTCACCCCAGGCCGGACTCCCTGAGGCCGGCACATTAGCGGCTGAGACCCCCTCTCCACCAAAGACCGGGGGGCGCTCGGGGACACACGGGGGCTGCTCCACTCGCCCCAGGCCGGACTCCCTGAGGCGGGCACATTAGCGGCTGAGACCCCCTCTCCACCAAAGACCGGGGGCACTCAGGGACACACGGGGGCCGCTCCACTCGCCCCAGGCCGGACTCCCTGAGGCGGGCACATTAGCGGCTGAGACCCCCTCTTCAGCAAACGCCAGGGGACACTCGGGGACACACGGGGGCTGCTCCACTCGCCCCAGGACGGACTCCCTGAGGCGGGCACATTAGCGGCTGGGACCCCCTCTCCACCAAAGACCGGGGGGCGCTCGGGGACACACGGGGGCTGCTCCACTCGCCCCAGGCCGGACTCCCTGAGGCGCGCACATTAGCGGCTGGGACCCCCTCTCCACCAAAGACCGGGGGGCGCTCGGGGACACACAGGGGCTGCTCCACTCGCCCCAGGCCGGCCTCTGTAGGTACCCAGGCGGGCACATTAGCGGCTGAGACCCCCTCTCCACCAAAGACCGGGGGGCGCTCGGGGACACACAGGGGCTGCTCCACTCGCCCCAGGCCGGCCTCTCTAGGTACCCAGGCGGGCACATTAGCGGCTGAGACCCCCTCTTGACCAAAGACCGGGGGACACTCAGGGACACACGGGGGCTGCTCCACTCACCCCAGGCCGGCCTCCCTAGGTACCCGGGCGGGCACATTAGCGGCTGAGACCCCCTCTTCAGCAAACGCCAGGGGACGCTCAGGGACACACGGGGGCTGCTCCACTCGCCCCAGGCCGGACTCCCTGAGGCGGGCACATTAGCGGCTGAGACCCCCTCTCCACCAAAGACCGGGGGGGGGGCGCTCGGGGACACACGGGGGCTGCTCCACTCGCCCCAGGCCGGACTCCCTGCGTACCCGGGCGGGCACATTAGCGGCTGAGACCCCCTCTCGACCAAAGACCGGGGGACGCTCAGGGACACACGGGGGCCCCTCCGCGCCCCCAGGCCGACCTCCAGGGCCTCCCTCCCGGCCCCTGGAGCAGCCAGCACCCCCTCGCCGTCAACACTCTCTCCCCGTTGGGACTTTGAAACTTTTCTGACCGTGCAAGCTTCATCGGACGGCAAGGGGGCAGGCTGCGGTCTGTGCCCGGCCTCCTGGGGTCCTGCCCGGGCACATCGGAGGCTCAGCGGGGGTTTTGAGCCACCGCTGGCAGGTGCACTCAGGGGGCCCTCCGCAGCCGCCCCGGGCCACCCCTGCAGCCAGCACACCGCTGCCAACAGCCCGCTCTCCGTCACCAGCCAGGCCCGTCCGCGCACATCTGCCGGGAGGGAGCTTTTTTTGAGACATACTGTCACTTTGTCAAAGACCGCACACCGCTCGTTCCCATATACCCCGACAAGGTGTTCGTGGTGACGTTTTGCGAGGCCTTATTTTACCGTCGTCGGCGCTATCAGGGGAAACACGCCCGCTCCTTCCGCCTCCCTGGTACCCTGGCTGGGCCCGGAGCGACCAGGATTACCCTCATACCGGTTCTCACGACCTGCACTGACACTCGACTCTGCCCCGGCCGCCGCAGCTCCCGCAGGCCCGGCCAGCCGGGTCCGCCCCCCTGGCCGGCGCCCGGAGCGTTTGGACTTTGTCGTTTCTTCTCCAAGACGCGTCTCTGCCAACTGCCGTGGACTTCAGCGGGGGCTGCTCCCCGTCTCCTGGGTGTCCTGCCCGGGCACATCGGAGGCTCAGCCTGGGTCTTCAGCCCCTACTGGTAGGTGCACTCAGGGGGCCCTCCGCAGCCGCCCAGGCCCACCCCTGCAGCCAGCACACGGCTGCCAGCAGCCACCACACAGCTGCCAACAGCCCGCTCTCCGTCACCCCCCAGCCCCTTCTGCATACATCTGCTGGGGGTGCTTTTTTGACTTCCCCCCTTTGGCCAATGGGGAAAAAGCTAAGGGGAAAACCTCCAGAGTCAGGCCGACCTCCTGGAACTCCAACCCGGCCTGGAGCCACCGGTTTGTCCCCTTCCCGGTTCTCACGACATGCATCGACACTCGGCTCAGCCCCGGCAGCCGCAGCCCCCGCCGGCCCCGCCAGCCCGGTCCGCAACCCTGGCCAGCGCCTGGAGCGTTTGGACTTTGTCATTTTTTCTCAAAGACCCATCTCTGCCAACTGCCGTGGGCTTCAGCGGGGGCTGCTCCCCGCCTCCTGGGTGTCCTGCCCGGGCACATCGGAGGCTCAGGCAATGTCTTGAGCCACCGCTGGCAGGTGCACTCAGGGGGCCCTCCGCAGCCTCCCAGGCCCACCCCCGCAGCCAGCACATGGCTGCCAGCAGCCACCACACAGCTGCCAACAGCCCGCTCTCCGTCACCCCCCAGCCCCTTATGCATACATCTGCTGGGGGTGCTTTTTTGACTTCCCCCCTTTTGGCCTATGGGGAAATGCTAAGGGGAAAACCTCCAGAGTCAGGCCGACCTCCTGGAACTCCAACCCGGCCTGGAGCCACAGGTTTGTCCCCTTCCCGGTTCTCACGACATGCATCGACACTCGGCTCAGCCCCGGCAGCCGCAGCTCCCGCCGGCCCGGCCAGCCCGGTCCGCACCCCTGGCCAGCGCCTGGAGCGTTTGGACTTTGTCATTTTTTCTCAAAGACCCATCTCTGCCAACTGCCGTGGGCTTCAGCGGGGGCTGCTCCCCGCCTCCTGGGTGTCCTGCCCGGGCACATCGGAGGCTCAGGCAATGTCTTGAGCCACCGCTGGTAGCTGCACTCAGGGGGCCCTCAGCAGCCGCCCAGGCCCACCCCTGCAGCCAGCACACGGCTGCCAGCAGCCACCACACAGCTGCCAACAGCCCGCTCTCCGTCACCCCCCAGCCCCTCCTGCATACATCTGCTGGGGGTGCTTTTTTGACTTCCCCCCTTTTGGCCTATGGGAAAAAGCTAAGGGAAAAACCTCCAGAGTCAGGCCGACCTCCTGGAACTCCAACCCGGCCTGGAGCCACCGGTTTGTCCCCTTCCCGGTTCTCAGGACATGCATAGACACTCGGCTCAGCCCCGGCCGCCGCAGCCCCCGCCGGCCCGGCCAGCCCGGTCCGCACCCCTGGCCAGCGCCTGGAGCGTTTGGACTTTGTCATTTTTTCTCCAAGACTCGCCTCTGCCAACTGCCGTGGGCTTCAGCGGGGGCTGCTCCCCGCCTCCTGGGTGTCCTGCCCGGGCACATCGTATGCTCAGGCAATGTCTTGAGCCACCGCTGGTAGGTGCACTCAGGGGGCAGTCCGCAGCCGCCCGGGGCCCACCCCTGCAGCCAGCACACGGCTGCCAGCAGCCACCACACAGCTGCCAACAGCCCGCTCTCCGTCACCCCCCAGCCCAACTCTGCATACATCTGCCGGGGGTGCTTTTTTGACTTCCCCCCTTTTGGCCTATGGGGAAAAGCTAAGGGGAAAACCTCCAGAGTCAGGCCGACCTCCTGGAACTCCAACCCGGCCTGGAGCCACCGGTTTGTCCCCTTCCCGGTTCTCAGGACATGCCTAGACACTCGGCTCAGCCCCGGCCGCCGCAGCCCCCGCCGGCCCGGCCAGCCCGGTCCGCACCCCTGGCCGGCACGCCTGGAGCGTTTGGACTTTGTCGTTTTTTTCAAAGACTCATCTCTGCCAACTGCCGTGGGCTTCAGCGGGGGCTGCTCCCCGCCTCCCGGGTGTCCTGCCCGGGCACATCGGAGGCTCAGGCAATGTCTTGAGCCACCGCTGGTAGCTGCGCTTTGGGGGCCCTCGGCAGCCGCCCAGGCCCACCCCTGCAGCCAGCACACGGCTGCCAGCAGCCACCACACAGCTGCCAACAGCCCGCTCTCCATCACCCCCCAGCCACTTCTGCATACATCTGCTGGGGGTGCTTTTTTGACTTCCCCCGTTTTGGCCTATGGTAAAATGCTAAGGGGAAAACCTCCAGAGTCAGGCCGACCTCCTGGAACTCCAGCTCGGCCTCGAGCCACCGGTTTGTCCCCTTCCCGGTTCTCACGACATGCATCGACACTCGGCTCAGCCCCAGCAGCTGCAGCTCCCGCCGGCCCGGCCAGCCCGGTCCGCACCCCTGGCCAGCGCCTGGAGCGTTTGGACTTTGTCATTTTTTTTCAAAGACTCGTCTCTGCCAACTGCCGTGGGCTTCAGCGGGGGCTGCTCCCCGCCTCCTGGGTGTCCTGCCCGGGCACATCGTATGCTCAGGCAATGTCTTGAGCCACCGCTGGTAGGTGCACTCAGGGGGCCCTCCGCAGCCGCCCAGGCCCACCCCTGCAGCCAGCACACGGCTGCCAGCAGCCACCACACAGCTGCCAACAGCCCGCTCTCCGTCACCCCCCAGCCCATCTGCATACATCTGGCGGGGGTGCTTTTTTGACTTCCCCCCTTTTGGCCTATGGGGAAAAGCCAGGGGGGAAACCTCCAGAGTCAGGCCGACCTCCTGGAACTCCAACCCGGCCTGGAGCCACAGGTTTGTCCCCTTCCCGGTTCTCAGGACAAGCATAGACACTCGGCTCAGCCCCGGCCGCCGCAGCCCCCGCCGGCCCGGCCAGCCCGGTCCGCACCCCTGGCCAGCGCCTGGAGCGTTTGGACTTTGTCATTTTTTCTCAAAGACCCATCTCTGCCAACTGCCCTGGGCTTCAGCGGGGGCTGCTCCCCGCCTCCTGGGTGTCCTGCCCGGGCACATCGGAGGCTCAGGCAATGTCTTGAGCCACCGCTGGCAGGTGCACTCAGGGGGCCCTCCGCAGCCTCCCGGGCCCACCCCCGCAGCCAGCACACGGCTGCCAGCAGCCACCACACAGCTGCCAACAGCCCGCTCTCCGTCACCCCCCAGCCCCTTATGCATACATCTGCTGGGGGTGCTTTTTTGACTTCCCCCCTTTTGGCCTATGGGATAATGCCAAGGGGAAAACCTCCAGAGTCAGGCCGACCTCATGGAACTCCAACCCGGCCTGAAGCCACCGGTTTGTCCCCTTCCCGGTTCTCACGACATGCATCGACACTCGGCTCAGCCCCGGCAGCCGCAGCTCCCGCCGGCCCGGCCAGCCCGGTCCGCACCCCTGGCCAGCGCCTGGAGCGTTTGGACTTTGTCATTTTTTCAAAGACTCATCTCTGATAACTGCCGTGGGCTTCAGCGGGGGCTGCTCCCCGCCTCCTGGGTGTCCTGCCCGGGCACATCGGAGGGTCAGCCTGGGTCTTGAGCCACTGCTGGTAGGTGCGCTTTGGGGGCCCTCGGCAGCCGCCCAGGCCCACCCCTGCAGCCAGCACACGGCTGCCAGCAGCCACCACACAGCTGCCAACAGCCCGCTCTCCGTCACCCCCCAGCCCCTCCTGCATACATCTGCTGGGGGTGCTTTTTTGACTTCCCCCCTTTTGGCCTATGGGATAATGCCAAGGGGAAAACCTCCAGAGTCAGGCCGACCTCATGGAACTCCAACCCGGCCTGAAGCCACCGGTTTGTCCCCTTCCCGGTTCTCACGACATGCGTCAACACTCGGCTCAGCCCCGGCCGCCGCAGCCCCCGCCGGCCCGGCCAGCCCGGTCCGCACCCCTGGCCAGCGCCTGGAGCGTTTGGACTTTGTCGTTTTTTTCAAAGACTCATCTCTGCCAACTGCCGTGGGCTTCAGCGGGGGCTGCTCCCCGCCTCCTGGGTGTCCTGCCCGGGCACATCGGAGGCTCAGGCAATGTCTTGAGCCACCGCTGGTAGCTGCACTCAGGGGGCCCTCCGCAGCCGCCCAGGACCACCCCTGCAGCCAGCACACGGCTGCCAGCAGCCACCACACAGCTGCCAACAGCCCGCTCTCCGTCACCCCCCAGCCCAACTCTGCATACATCTGCTGGGGGTGCTTTTTTGACTTCCCCCCTTTTGGCCTATGGGGAAAAGCTAAGGGGAAAACC
>NW_027102293.1:85000-110000 GCF_035609145.1 Eleutherodactylus coqui | reverse complement strand
CTCGCTCTCCGGGAAAGACGCGTCCGTCCGCGGGCCGCCGTCCCCTATCCCCGCGCCGCTCCGGACCGCCCGCCTCGGCCGAAGCCCGAGGGGACAGGCGGGGGTCCTTCGCGCTCGGGAAAACCGTCACGCGAAACAAAGGGGGCCGCGCCGCGCTCTCGGCCGCCCTGAGGCGGGAGAGCTCGGGTCGTTGTCGCTCGGCGTCGACCCCCGACGCCATCGCACGGTGCCTGGGAAAGGGCTGCATCCCTGAGCCACGCGTCCCCCGGAGTGCTCCCCCCGCAGGGGGCTCCGCGAGGTGTCGCGGCGGCAGGGTCGCTCGCCTTCTTCCGCCTCGGACCGTCTGTGCGAAGCCAACCTCCCGGCGGGAGGGTAGACCGAAGGGGGTCGCCCGTCCTTGTGACCCCGCGGAGGGGGCCAAGGGCGGGAATCTGGCTCGGGGGACGGGAGGGGCGCCCGCGCGTCCCCTTCCCCGTCGCCGAGAGCCGTACGCCAGCGTGTGGACCTGCTCGCCGGAGTTCGTCCGGGGCTCGGTAGGGGTGCTCGGCCCTTGAGGTCCTGCCCCGGACAGGGGCGCGGCGAGGGTCCCCTGGCCGCGTCGGCTCTCACGTCGACCCACTCTCTCGCGTGGGAAGGCCTCCGCCCGGCGTCTCGGAGGGGGGTCGCCCGGGCGGGCAAGCCGGCCAGCCTGCTGGCCCCGCGGCCTGCGCAGGCGGAGTGCGGGGGGGACTCTTGCTCTCGGTGGCTCTGCCCCAGGAGGGTGCGGGGTGGCGGCAGAGGGGAGGCCGCCGCGGGTGCTTCGAGTTTGAGAAATGCTCACTTGGTCAGAGACCGCACACCGCTCGTTCCCTTATATGCAAAAAAGGTGTTCGTCCTGACGTTTTGCGAGGCCTTATTTTACCGTCGTCGGCGCTATCAGGGGAAACACGCCCGCTCCTTCCGTCTCCCTGGAACCGCGCCTCGGCCCGGAGCGACCAGGATCACCCTCATACCGGTTCTCACGACATGCATCGACACTCGGTGCAACTCCAGCAGCCGCAGCTCCCACCGGCCCGGCCAGCCGGGTACGCCCCCCTGGCCGGCGCCTGGAGCGTTTGCACTTTGTCGTTTTTTTTCTCCAAGACTCCTCTCTGCCAACTGCTGTGGACTTCAGCGGCGGCTGCCGCGGGCTGTGCGCGGCCTCCTGGGGGTCCCGCCTGCCCGCGCAGGCAGCTAGGACAGGGTTATCAGCAAAGCCTGTGAGGCGCTCTCAGGGGGGGGCCTCCGCAGCCCCCCAAGGTGGCTTCGTACACCTCTTGAATGTTGGGGCCCGGCCGCTCGGAGAGCGGGGTCTACCCGGGCAGACAGCCTGTCGGCCCCGCGGCCTGGGCAGGCGGAGCGGGTACTCTTGCGCTCGGGGGCTCTGCTCGGCCCGGAGAGTTGGGTGCGGGGCGCCGTCGCCTCGCTGGAACCAGGGGCGTTGTGACGTTCGCACGCGCCTAGCCGCCGCCAGGACAGGCCGGAAAGGTTGAGCTGCATACGGATCTAAGCCGTTGCCCAAACTAACTCTGGCCCGTGTGACACAGCCGCGCGCGCGCTTTCCTACGACACTCGACCGCCGGGCTCCCTCGGCCTGGGAGGCACTCTCGGGGCAGGGGGCCACCGCAGCCCCCTTAAGGTGGCTTCGTACACCTCTTGAACGTTGGGTCCCGGCCGCTCGGAGAGCGGGGTCTACCCGGGCAGACAGCCTGTCGGCCCCGCGGCCTGGACAGGCGGAGCGGGGACTCTTGCGCTCGGGGGCTCTGCTCCAAGGAGCGAGAGCGGCCGCTCTGCACGGCCCGGAGAGCGGGGTGCGGGGCGCCGTCGCCTCGCTGGAACCAGGGGCGTCGTGACGTTCGCGCGCGCCTAGCCGCCGCCAGAACAGGCCGGAAAGGTTGAGCTGCATACGGATCTAAGCCGTTGCCCAAACTAACTCTGGCCCGTGTGACACAGCCGCGCGCGCGCTTTCCTACGACACTCGACCGCCGGGCTCCCTCGGCCTGGGAGGCACTCTCGGGGCAGGGGGCCACCGCAGCCCCCTTTAGGTGGCTTCGTACACCTCTTGAACGTGGCGCCCGGCCGCTCGGAGAGCGGGGTCTACCCGGGCAGACAGCCTGTCGGCCCCGCGGCCTGGGCAGGCGGAGCGGGTACTCTTGCGCTCGGGGGCTCTGCTCGGCCCGGAGAGTTGGGTGCGGGGCGCCGTCGCCTCGCTGGAACCAGGGGCGTCGTGACGTTCGCGCGCGCCTAGCCGCCGCCAGAACAGGCCGGAAAGGTTGAGCTGCATACGGATCTAAGCCGTTGCCCAAACTAACTCTGGCCCGTGTGACCGACACAGCCGCGCACGCGCTTTCCTACGACACTCGACCGCCAGGCTCCCCTCGGCCTGGGAGGCACTCTCGGGGCAGGGGGGCACCGCAGCCCCCCCAAAGGTGGCTTCGTACACCTCTTGAACGTTGGGGCCCGGCCGCTCGGAGAGCGGGGTCTACCCGGGCAGACAGCCTGTCGGCCCCGCGGCCTGGACAGGCGGAGTGGGGACAAGCCAAGGCTACCGGCGGGCCTCGGACGGCCAGGGGTGGAAGGGCTCCACCTCAAGGTGGCTTCGTACACCTCTTGAACGTTGGGGCCCGGCCGCTCGGAGAGCGGGGTCTACCCGGGCAGACAGCCTGCTGGCCCCGCGGCCTGGACAGGCGGAGCGGGGAACCTTGCGCTCGGGGGCTCTGCTCGGCCCAGAGAGTGGGGTGCGGGGCGCCGTCGCCTCGCTGGAACCAGGGGCGTCGTGCCATTCGCGCGCGCGCGCCTAGCCGCCGCCAGAACAGGCCGGAAAGGATGAGCTTCATACGGATCTAAGCCGTTGCCCAAACTACCTCTGGCCCCTGTGACCGACACAGCCGTGGCACGCGCTTTCCTACGACACTCGACCGCCGGGCTCCCTCGGCCTGGGAGGCACTCTCGGGGCGGGGGGCACCGCAGCCCCCCCAAAGGTGGCTTCGTACACCTCTTGAACGTGGCGCCCGGCCGCTCGGAGAGCGGGGTCTACCCGGGCAGACAGCCTGTCGGCCCCGCGGCCTGGACAGGCGGAGCGGGGAAAAGCCTAGGCTACCGGCGGGCGGGATCGACCGGGAAGCCGCCGTGGGGGAACACAAGTTGGACGCCTCGCGCCGTCGCGGACCACCGTCCTCCGTCTCTCGGGAAGGGGGGGCCGCCCGAGGCGCACGGGCCTCGGACGGCCAGGGGTGGAAGGGCTCCACCCCGAGGTGGCTTCGTACACCTCTTGAACGTTGGGGCCCGGCCGCTCAGTGAGAACGGGGTCTACCCGGGCAGACAGCCTGTCGGCCCCGCGGCCTGGACAGGCAGAGTGGGGAAAAGCCTAGGCTACCGGGCGGGATCGACCGGGTAGCCGCCGTGGGGGAACACAAGTTGGACGCCTCGCGCCGTCGCGGACCACCGTCCTCCGTCTCTCTCCCTCTCTCGGGAAGGGGGGCCGCCCGAGGCGCACGGGCCTCGGACGGCCAGGGGTGGAAGGGCTCCACCCCGAGGTGGCTTCGTACACCTCTTGAACGTTGGGGCCCGGCCGCTCAGTGAGAACGGGGTCTACCCGGGCAGACAGCCTGTCGGCCCCGCGGCCTGGACAGGCAGAGTGGGGAAAAGCCTAGGCCACCGGGCGGGATCGACCGGGTAGCCGCCGTGGGGAACACAACTTGGACGTCTCGCGCCGTCGCGGACCACCGTCCTCCGTCTCTCTCTCCCTCTCTCGGAAGGGAGGCCGCCCGAGGCGCACGGGCCTCGAACGGCCAGGGGTGGAAGGGATCCACCCCCCGCGGGAAGGGGACGCGCGCCGGCGCCCGGACGCGGGAGCGTTGACCCGGGGGTCTTTACTCCGCCGAGGGGTAGCCCGGAGAAGGAGCGAGACCGGCCGGCGGAGGTGGAACACCCCCTCATGCCTCGCTCCTTCTGGGGATAAAGCGCGTCGTCCGCGGGCCGCCGTCCCCTATCCCCGCCGCCCTGGACCGCCCCCGCCTCGGCCGGAGCCCGAGGGGACAGGCGGGGGGTCCTTCGCTTTCAGGAAAACCGTCACCAAACGTGGGGCCCGTGCCCCGCTCTCGGCCGCCCTGAGGCGGGAGAGCTCGGATCGCTCTCTCTCGGCGTCGGCCCCACCGACGCCGCCGCACGACGCCTGGGAAAGGGCTGCACCCCCTGCGCCACGCTTCTCCCCCGGAGTACTCCCCCCCGCAGGGGGCTCCGCGGGGTGTCCCGACACGCAGAGTCGCTCGCCTTCTTCCGCTGGGGACGGAAGGGACGCCCCCGCGCGTCCCTTCCCCATCCTCGAGAGCCGTACACGCCGAGGGTGAACCCGCTCGCCGGGGCGCCGGGGAGCAGGGCCCTTGTGGTCCTTCCCCGGACATGGGCGCGGCGAGGGTCCCTCGGCCGCGCCGGCTCTCCCGTTGACCCACTCTCTCGCCTTGGGTGGTGTGATGGAGGCGGCTGCCTACGCCTCAGCCCGGCATCTCGGAGGGGGGTCGCCCGGGCAGCCAGCCAGCCAGCCAGCCAGCCTGTTGGCCCCGCGGCCTGCACAGGCGGAGTGGGGACACTTGCGCTCTATGACTCTGCTCCCAGGGAGGTGGCAGAGGGGCGGCCGCGGTGCTTTGACTTTGAGCGGTCCCCACTCCAGCACTCTGAGAAATAGTCACTTTGTCAAAGACCGCACACCGCTCGTTCCCTTATATGCAAAAAAGGTGTTCGTCCTGACGTTTTGCGAGCCCTTATTTTACCGTCGTCGGCGCTATCAGGGGAAACAGGCCCGCTCCTTCCGCCTTCATGGAACCGTAGCTCGGCCCCGAGGGCCCAGGATTACCCTCATACCGGTTCTCACGACATGCGTCGACATCGGCTCAGCCCCGGCAGCCGCAGCTCCCGCCGGCCCGGCCAGCCGGGTCCGCCCCCCTGGCCGGCGCCTGGAGCGTCTGGACTTTGACGTTTTTTTCTCCAAGACGCGTCTCTGCCAACTGCCGTGGACTGCAGCAGGGGCTACCTCGGGCTGTGCCCGGCCTCTTGGGGGTCCCGCCTGCCCGCGCAGGCAGCTAGGACAGGGTTATCAGCGCTCTCAGGGGGGCCTCCGCAGACCCCCCACAGGTGGCTCCGTACACCTCTTGAACGTGGCGCCCGGCCGCTCGGAGAGCGGGGTCTTCCCAGGCAAGCCGCCTGTGGGCCCCGCGGCCTGGACAGGCGGAGCGGAGACAAGCCCAGGCTACCGGCAGGATCGACCGGCTGGCAGTCGTGGTGGAACAACGGGGACGCCTCGCGCCGCCGCGGGCCACCGTCCTCCGTCTCTCTCCCACTCTCGGAGGCAGGCCGCCCGAGGCCAACGGGCCTCGGACGGCGTGGGGTGGAAGGGCTCCACCCCAGGGGAAGAAAACACGCCCGCGCGCGTTTGCACAGTCTGCCCCGGCCCGGCATCTCGGAGGGGGGTCGCCCGGGCAGCCAGCCAGCCAGCCAGCCTGTTGGCCCCGCGGTCTGCACAGGCGGAGTGGGGACACTTGCGCTCTACGACTCTGCTCCCAGGGAGGTGGCAGAGGGGCGGCCGCAGTGCTTTGACTTTGAGCGGTCCGCACTCCCTTCTCAGCACTCTGAGAAATAGTCACTTGGTCAAAGACCGCACTCCGCTCGTTCCCTTATATGCAAAAAAGGTGTTCGTCCTGACGTTTTGCGAGGCCTTAATTTACCGCCGTCGGCGCTATCAGGGGGAACAGGCCCGCTCCTTCCGCCCTCCTGGAACCGTGCCTCGGCCCGGAGCGACCAGGATTACCCTCATACCGGTTCTCACGACATGCATCGATACTCGGCTCAGCCCCGGCAGCCGCAGCTCCCACCGGCCCAGCCAGCCGGGTCCGCCACCCTGGCCGGCCCGCCTGGAGCGTTTGGACTTTGTCATTTTTCTCAAAGACTCATCTCTGCCAACTGCCGTGGGATTCAGCAGGGGCTGCCACGGCTGTTCCCCGCCTCCTGGGGTTTCCTGCCCTGCAACACCGGAGGGTCAGGGGGGGTCTTGAGCAACTACTGGTAGGTGCACCTCGGGGGCCCTCTGCAGCCGCCCAGGCCACCCCCGCAGCCAGCACGCTGCTGCCAACAGCCCGCTTCCCCATGACCAGCCAGCCCCTCTGCATACATCTGCTGGGGGTGCTTTTTGGACTTCCCCCGTTTTGGCCTATGGGGAAAAGCCAGGGGGGAAACCTCCAGAGTCCTGCCGACCTCCTGGAACTCAAGCCCGGCCTGGAGCCACCGGTCTGTCCCCTTCCCGGTTCTCAGGGATTTTTTGGACTTGTGATTCTCGTGATTCGCCTCTTCAAACTTTGTTGGACTACAATGGGGGGCGACCGGCGGTCCGTGCCCAGCCTCCAGGGTGTCCTGCCCTGCAACACCAGAGGCTCGGGCAGGGTCTTGACCGACTACTGTTGGGCGCTCCTAGGGGGGCCCCTCCACACCCCCAGGCCCACCTCCAGGGCCTCCCTCCCGGCCCCTGGAGCAGCCAGCGCCCCCTCGCCGTCAACGCTCTCTCCCCGTTGGGACTTTGAAACTTTTCTGACCGTGCAAGCTTCGTCAAACGGCAAGGGGGGGCAGCCGGCGTTCTGTGCCCAGCCTCCTGGGGTCCTGCCGGGGCACATCGGAGGCTCAGCCAGGGTGTTGAGCCACCACTGGCAGGTGCACTCAGGGGGCCCTTCGCAGCCGCCCATGCACACCTCTGCAGCCAGCACACTGCTGCCAACAGCCCGCTCCCCGTCACCCGCCAGCCCCTCTGCATACATCTGCCGGGGGTGCTTTTTTGACTTCCCCCATTGTGGCTTATGAGGAAAAGCCAGGGGGAAAACCTCCAGAGTCAGGCCGACCTCCTGGAACTCCGGCCCGGCCTGGAGCTACTGGTTTGCCCCCTTCCCGGTTCTCAGGACATGCATCGACACTCGGCTCTTCCCCAGCCGCCGCAGCTCCCGCCGGCCCGGCCAGCCGGGTCCGCACCCCTGACCAGCGCCTGGAGCGTTTGGACTTTGTCGTTTTTTTCTCAAAGACTCATCTCTGCCAACGACTTCAGCAGGGGCTGCCACCTGCTGTTCCCCCGCCAATGGGTGTCCTGACCTGCAACACCGGAGGCTCAGGCGTGGTCTTGAGCAACTGCTGGTAGGTGCACCTCGGGGGCCCTCTGCAGCCAGCACACCGCTGCCAACAGCCGGCTCCCCGTCACCATCCAGCCCCTCTGCATACATCTGACGGGGGTGCTTTTTTGACTTCCCCCATTTTGGCCTATGGCGAAAAGCCAGGGGGAAAACCTCCAGAGTCAGGCCGACCTCCTGGAACTCCAGCTCGGCCTGGAGCTACTGGTTTGCCCCCTTCCCGGTTCTCAGGACATGCATCGACACTCGGCTCTTCCCCAGCCGCCGCAGCTCCCGTCGGCCCGGCCAGCCGGGTCCGCCACCCTGGCCGGCGCCTGGAGCATTTGGACTTTGCCATTTTTTTCTCAAAGACTCATCTCTGCCAACGACTTCAGCAGGGGCTGCCACCTGCTGTTCCCCCGCCAATGGGTGTCCTGACCTGCAACACCGGAGGCTCAGGCGTGGTCTTGAGCAACTGCTGGTAGGTGCACCTCGGGGGCCCTCTGCAGCCAGCACACCGCTGCCAACAGCCCGCTCCCCGTCACCATCCAGCCCCTCTGCATACATCTGACGGGGGTGCTTTTTTGACTTCCCCCATTTTGGCCTATGGCGAAAAGCCAGGGGGAAAACCTCCAGAGTCAGGCCGACCTCCTGGAACTCCAGCTCGGCCTTGAGCTACTGGTTTGCCCCCTTCCCGGTTCTCAGGAAATGCATCGATACTCGGCTCTTCCCCAGCCGCCGCAGCTCCCGTCGGCCCGGCCAGCCGGGTCCGCCACCCTGGCCGGCGCCTGGAGCATTTGGACTTTGTCGTTTTTTCTCAAAGACTCATCTCTGCCAGCTGCCAAGGACTTCAGTAGGGGCTGCCACCTGCTGTTCCCCGCCAATGGGTGTCCTGCCCTGCCACACCGGAGGCTCAGGCAGGGTCTTGAGCAACTGCTGGTTGGTGCTCTCAGGGGGCCCCTCCACACCCCCAGGCCCACCTCCAGGGCCTCCCTCCCGGCCCCTGGAGCAGCCAGCGCCCCCTCGCCGTCAACGCTCTCTCCCCGTTGGGACTTTGAAACTTTTCTGACCGCGCAAGCTTCGTCAAACGGCAAGGGGGGCAGCCGGCGTTCTGTGCCCGGCCTCCTGGGGTCCTGCCCGGGCACATCGGAGGCTCAGCCAGGGTGTTGAGCCACCACTGGCAGGTGCACTCAGGGGGCCCTCCGCAGACGCCCATGCACACCTCCGCAGCCAGCACACTGCTGCCAACAGCCCGCTCCCCGTCACCCGCCAGCCCCTCTGCATACATCTGCTGGGGGTGCTTTTTTGACTTCCCCCATTTTGGCTTATGAGGAAAAGCCAGGGGGAAAACCTCCAGAGTCAGGCCGACCTCCTGGAACTCCGGCCCGGCCTGGAGCTACTGGTTTGCCCCCTTCCCGGTTCTCAGGACATGCATCGACACTCGGCTCTTCCCCAGCCGCCGCAGCTCCCGCCGGCCCGTCCAGCCGGGTCCGCACCCCTGGCCGGCGCCTGGAGCGTTTGGACTTTGTCGTTTTTCCTCAAAGACTCATCTCTGCCAACTGCCCTGGGCTTCAGCAGTGGCTGCCGCGGGCTGTGCACGGCCTCCTGG
Source organism: Eleutherodactylus coqui (assembly GCF_035609145.1). Classification (NCBI taxonomy): domain Eukaryota; kingdom Metazoa; phylum Chordata; class Amphibia; order Anura; family Eleutherodactylidae; genus Eleutherodactylus; species Eleutherodactylus coqui. The sequence continues at coordinate 101,234 of NW_027102293.1, read as the reverse complement.
GGGGTCCCGCCTGCCCTCGCAGGCAGCTAGGACAGGGTTCTCAGCAGGGGCTTGGATGCGGTGTCAGGGGGGCCTCCGCAGCCCCCCAAGGTGGCTTCCTACACCTCTCGAACGTTGGGGCCCGGCCGCTCGGAGAGCGGGGTCTGCCCGGGCAGCCAGCCAGCCTGTTGGCCCCGCGGCCTGCACAGGCGGAGTGGGGACCCTCGCGCTCGATGACTCTGCTCCCAGGGAGGTGGCAGAGGGGCGGCCGCGGTGCTTTGACTTTGAGCGGTCCCCACTCCTCAGCACATTGAGAAATAGTCACTTTGTCAAGGACCGCACACCGCTCGTTCCCTTATATGCAAAAAAGGTGTTCGTCCTGACGTTTTGCGAGGCCTTATTTTACCGCCGTCGGCGCTATCAGGGGAAACGGGCCCGCTCCTTCCGCCCTCCTGGAACCGTGCCTCGGCCCGGAGCGACCAGGATCACCCTCATACCGGTTCTCGTGACATACATCGACACTCGGCTCAGCCCCGGCAGCCGCAGCTCCCACCGGCCCAGCCAGCCGGGTCCGCCACCCTGGCCGGCACGCCTGGAGCGTTTGGACTTTGTCGTTTTTTCAAAGACTCATCTCTGCCAACGACTTCAGCAGGGGCTGCCACCTGCTGTTCCCCGCCAATGGGTGTCCTGACCTGCAACACCGGAGGCTCAGGCAGGGTCAAGAGCAACTGCTGGTAGGTGCACTCAGGGGGCCCTCTGCAGCCGCCCAGGGCCACCTCTGCAGCCAGCACACTGCTGCCAACAGCCCGCTCCCCGTCACCCCCCCCCAGGCCCCTCTGCATACATCTGCCGGGGGTGCTTTTTTGACTTCCCCCATTTTGGCCAATGGGAAAATGCCAAGGGGAAAACCTCCAGAGTCAGGCCGACCTCATGGAACTCAAGCCCGGCCTGGAGCCACCGGTCTGTCCCCTTCCCGGTTCTCAGGGATTTTTGGACTTGTGATTTCCGTGATTCGTCTCTTCAAACTTTGTTGGACTACAATGGGGGGCGACCGGCGGTCCGTGCCCGGCCTCCTGGGGTCCTGCCCGGGGACAGCGGAGGCTCAGCCAGGGTTTTGAGCCACCGCTGGCAGGTGCACTCACGGGGCCCTCCGCAGCCGCCCATGCACACCTCTTCAGCCAGCACACTGCTGCCAAACACCCGCTCCCCATCACCCCCCAGCCCCTCTGCATACATCTGCTGGGGGTGCTTTTTTGACTTCCCCCATTTTGGCCTATGGGGAAAAGCCAGGGGGAAAACCTCCAGAGTCAGGCCGACCTTCTGGAACTCGAGCTCGGCTTGGAGCCGCCGGTTTGCCCCCTTCCCGGTTCTCAGGACCTGCATTGACACTCGGCTCAGCCCCGGCAGCCGCAGCCCCCGCCGGCCCAGCCAGCAGGGTCCGCCCCCCTGGCCGGCGCCTGGAGCGTTTGGACTTTGTCATTTTCATGACTTGTCTCCTCAAACTTTGTTCGACTGCAAGGGGGGGTGTGCCGCGGTCCGTGCCCAGCCTCCAGGGGTTGCCCCCGGCCCCTGGAGCAGCCAGCACCCCCTCGCCCTCAACACTCCCCGTTGGGACTTTGAAACTTTTCTGACGGTGCAAGCTTCATCAAACGGCAAGGGGGCAGGCTGCGGTCTGTGCCCGGCCTCCTGGGGTCCTCCCTGGGGACATCGGAGGCTCAGCCAGGGTTTTGAGCCACTGCTGGCAGGTGCACTCAGAGGGCCCTCCGCAGCCGCCCATGCACACCTCTGCAGCCAGCACACCGCTGCCAACAGCCCGCTCCCCATCACCAGCCAGCCCCTCTGCATACATCTGCTGGGGGTGCTTTTTTGACTTCCCCCATTGTGGCCAATGGGAAAATGCCAAGGGGAAAACCTCCAGAGTCCTGCCGACCTCCTGGAACTCCAACCCGGCCTGGAGCCACCGGTTTGTCCCCTTCCCGGTTCTCAGGACCTGCATCGACACTCGGCTTAGCCCCGGCAGCTGCAGCCACCGCCGGCCCGGCCAGCCGTGTCCGCCCCCCTGGCCGGCACGCCTGGAGCGTTTGGACTTTGTCATTTTCATGACTTGTCTCCTCAAACTTTGTTCAACTGCAAGGGGGGCTGCCCCGGCTGTTCCCCGCCTCCTGGGTGTCCTTCCCTGCAACACCGGAGGCTCAGGCAGGGTCTTGACCCACGACTGTTGGGTGCTCCTAGGGGGCCCCTCCACACCCCCAGTCCCACCTCCAGGGGCTCCCCCCGGCCCCTGGAGCAGCCAGCACCCCCTCGCCGTCAACCCTCTCTCCCCGTTGGGACTTTGAAACTTTTTCCGACCGTGCAAGCTTCGTCAAACGGCAAAGGGGGCAAGCGGCGGTCTGTGCCCGGCCTCCTGGGGTCCTGCCCGGGGACATCGGAGGCTCAGCCAGGGTGTTGAGCCACTACTGGTAGGTGCACTCAGGGGGCCCTCCGCAGCCGCCCCGGGCCACCCCTGCAGCCAGCACACACCGCTGCCAACAGCCCGCTCTCCGTCACCAGCCAGCCCCGTCCGCGCACATCTGCCGGGGGTGCTTTTTTTGAGACACACTGTCACTTTGTCAAAGACCGCACACCGCTCGTTCCCTTATACCCCGACAAGGTGTTCGTGCTGACGTTTTGCGAGGCCTTATTTTACCGCCGTCGGCGCTATCAGGGGAAACAGGCCCGCTCCTTCCGCCTTCGTGGAACCGGGGCTCGGCCCGGAGCGACCAGGATTACCCTCATACCGGTTCTCACGACATGCATTGACACTCGGCTCAGCCCCGGCAGCCGCAGCTCCCGCCGGCCCAGCCAGCCGGGTCCGCCGCCCTGGCCGGCACGCCTGGAGCGTTTGGACTTTGTCGTTTTTTCTCCAAGACTCATCTCTGCCAACGACTATAGCATGGGCTGCCACCTGCTGTTCCCCGCCAATGGGTGTCCTGACCTGCAACACCGGAGGCTCAGGCGGGGTCTTGAGCAACGGCTGATAGGTGCACTCAGGGGGCCCTCTGCAGCCGCCCAGGGCCACCCCTGCAGCCACCACACAGCTGCCAACAGCCCGCTCTCCGTCACCCCCCAGCCCCTCTGCATACATCTGCTGGGGGTGCTTTTTTGACTTCCCCCATTTTGGCCAATGGGAAAATGCCAGGGGGAAAGCCTCCAGAGTCATGCCGACCTCGTGGAACTCCAACCCGGCCTGGAGCTACTGGTTTGTCCCCTTCCCGGTTCTCAGGACCTGCATCGACACTCGGCTCAGCCCCGGCAGCCGCGGCCCCCGCCGGCCCGGCCAGCCGGTTCCGCCACCCTGCCCGGCGCCTGGAGCGTTTGGACTTTGTCATTTTTTCCCCCAAGACTCGCCTCTGCCAACTGCCAAGGACTTCAGCAGGGGCTGCCACGGCTGTTCCCCGCCTCCTGGGGTTCATGCCCGGGCACACCGGAGGCTCAGGCAGGGTCTTGAGCAACTACTGTTGGGTGCTCTCAGGGGGGCCCCTCCACACCCCCAGGCCGACCTCCAGGGGCTGCCCCCGGCCCCTGGAGCAGCCAGCACCCCCTCGCCGTCAACACTCTCTCCCCGTTGGGACTTTGAAACTTTTCTGACCGTGCAAGCTTCATTGGACGGCAAGGGGGTGACCTGCGGGCTCTACCCGGCCTCCTGGGGTCCTGCCCGGGGACATCGGAGGCTCAGCCTGGGTCTTGAGCTATTGCTGGTAGGTGCACTCAGGGGGCCCTCTTCAGCCGCCCAGGGCCACCCCTGCAGCCACCAGACAGCTGCCAACAGCCCGCTCTCTGTCACCCCCCAGCCCCTCTGCATACATCTGCTGGGGGTGCTTTTTTGGCTCCCCCCGTTTTGGCCTATGGGGAAAAGCCAGGGGGAAAACCTCCAGAGTCAGGCCGATCCCCTGGAACTCCAACCCGGCCTGGAGCCACCGGTTTGTCCCCTTCCCGGTTCTCAGGACATGCATTGACACTCGGCTCAGCCCCGGCAGCCGCAGCCCCCGCCGGCCCGGCCACCCGGGTCCGCCACCCTGCCCGGCGCCTGGAGCGTTTGGACTTTGTCGTTTTTTCTCCAAGACTCGCCTCTGGCACATGCCATGGACCTCAGCGGGGGCTGCTCCCCGCCTCCCGGGTGTCCTGCCCGGGCACATCGGAGGCTCAGCCAGGGTCTTGGGCCCCTACTGGTAGGTGCACTTTGGGGGCCCTCCGCAGCCGCCCAGGCCCACCCCTGCAGCCGCCACACAGCTGCCAACAGCCCGCTCTCCATCACCCCCCAGCCCATTGCACACATCTGCCGGGGGTGCTTTTTTGACTTCCCCCATTTTGGCCTAAGGGGAAAGGCCGGGGGGAAAACCTCCAGAGTCAGGCCGACCTCCTGGAACTCCGGCCCAGCCTGGAGCTACTGGTTTGTCCCCTTCCCGGTTCTCAGGACCTTCATCGACACTCGGCTCTTCCCCAGCCGCCGCAGCTCCCGTCGGCCCGGCCAGCCGGGTCCGCCCCCCTGGCCGACACGCCTGGAGCGTTTGGACTTTGTCATTTTCATGACTTGTCTCCTCAAACTTTGTCCGACTGCAAGGGGGGCTGCCACGGCTGTTCCCCGCCTCCTGGGTGTCCTTCCCTGCAACACCAGAGGCTCAGGCAGGGTCTTGAGCAACTTCTGTTGGGTGCTATCAGGGGGCCCCTCCACACCCCCAGGCCCACCTCCAGGCGCTCCCCCCGGGCCCTGGAGCAGCCAGCACCCCCTCGCCGTCAACACTCTCTCCCCGTTGGGACTTTGAAACTTTTCCCGACCGTGCAAGCTTCGTCAAACGGCAAGGGGGCAACCGGTGTTCTGTGCCCGGCCTCCTGGGGTCCTGCCCGGGCACATCGGAGGCTCAGCTTGGGTTTTCAGCCACCACGGGCAGGTGCACACAGGGGGCCCTCCGCAGCCGCCCATGCACACCTCTGCAGTCAGCACACTGCTGCCAACAGCCAGCTCCCCATCACCCGCCAGCCCTTCTGCATACATCTGCTGGGGGTGCTTTTTTGACTTCCCCCATTTTGGCCAATGGGAATATGCCAGGGGGAAAACCTCCAGAGTCAGGCCGACCTCCTGGAACTGCCGCCCGGCCTGGAGCCTCCGGTTTGCCCCCTTCCCGGTTCTCAGGACCTGCATTGACACTCGGATCTTCCCCGGCAGCCGCAGCCCCCGCCGGCCAGGCCAGCCGTGTCCGCCCCCCTGGCCGGCACGCCTGGAGCGTTTGGACTTTGTCATTTTCATGACTTGTCTCCTCAAACTTTGTTCAACTGCAAGGGGGGCTGCCCCTGGCTGTTCCCCGCCTCCTGGGTGTCCTTCCCTGCAACACCGGAGGCTCAGGCAGGGTCTTGACCCACGACTGTTGGGTGCTCCTAGGGGGCCCCTCCACACCCCCAGGCCCACCTCCAGGGGCTCCCCCCGGCCCCTGGAGCAGCCAGTACCCCCATCGCCGTCAACACTTTCTCCCCGTTGGGACTTTGAAACTTTTCTGACCGTGCAAGCTTCATGGGACGGCAAAGGGGGCAGGCTGCTGTCTGTGCCCGGCCTCCTGGGGTCCTGCCCGGGCACATCGGAGGCTCAGCCTGGGTCTTGAGCCACCACTGGTAGGTGCGCTTTGGGGGCCCTCCGCAGCCGCCCCGGGCCACCCCTGCAGCCAGCGCACTGCTGCCAACAGCCCGCTCTCCGTCACCAGCCAGCCCCGTCTGCACGCATCTGCCGGGGGTGCTTTTTTTGGAGAAATACTGTCACTTTGTCAAAGACCGCACACCGCTCGTTCCCTTATACCCCGACAAGGTGTTCGCGCTGACGTTTTGCGAGGCCTTATTTTACCGCCGTCGGCGCTATCAGGGGAAACAGGCCCGCTCCTTCCGCCTTCGTGGAACCGTGGCTCGGCCCGGAGCGACCAGGATTACCCTCATACCGGTTCTCACGACATACATCGACACTCGGCTCAGCCCCGGCAGCCGCAGCTCCCGCCGGCCCAGCCAGCCGGGTCCGCCACCCTGGCCGGCACGCCTGGAGCGTTTGGACTTTGTCATTTTCATGACTTGTCTCCTCAAACTTTGCTCGACCGCAAGGGGGGCTGCCGCAGTCCGTGCCCAGCCTCCAGGGGTTGCCCCCGGCCCCTGGAGCTGCCAGCACCCCCTCGCCGTCAACGCTCTCTCCCCGTTGGGACTTTGAAACTTTTCTGACCGCGCAAGCTTCGTCAAACGGCAAGGGGGGCAGCCGGCGTTCTGTGCCCGGCCTCCTGGGGTCCTGCCGGGGCACATCGGAGGCTCAGCCAGGGTGTTGAGCCACTGCTGGCAGGTGCACTCGGGGGGCCCTCCGCAGCCGCCCATGCACACCTCTGCAGCCAGCACACTGCTGCCAACAGCCCGCTCTCCATCACCCCCCAGCCCCTCTGCATACATCTGCTGGGGGTGCTTTTTTGACTTCCCCCATTGTGGCCAATGGGACAATGCCAAGGGGAAAACCTCCAGAGTCCTGCCGACCTCCTGGAACTCCAACCCGGCCTGGAGCCACTGGTTTGTCCCCTTCCCGGTTCTCAGGACCTGCATTGACACTCGGCTCAGCCCCGGCAGCCGCAGCTCCCGCCGGTCCCGGCCAGCCGGGTCCGCCCCCCCGGCCGGCACGCCTGGAGCGTTTGGACTTTGTCATTTTCATGACTCGTCTCCTCAAACTTTGTCCGACTGCAAGGGGGGCTGCCGCAGTCCGTGCCCAGCCTCCAGGGGTTGCCCCCGGCCCCTGGAGCAGCCAGTACCCCCTCGCCGTCAACACTCTCTCCCCGTTGGGACTTTGAAACTTTTTCTGACCGTGCAAGCTCCGTCAAACGGCAAGGGGGCAAGCGGCGGGCTCTGCCCGGCCTCCTGGGGTCCTGCCCGGGGACATCGGAGGCTCAGCCAGGGTGTTGAGCCACCGCTGGCAGGTGCACTCAGGGGGCCCTCCGCAGCCGCCCATGCCCACCCCTGCAGCCAGCACACGGCTGCCAAACACCCGCTCTCCGTCACCCGCCAGCCCCTCTGCATACATCTGCTGGGGGTGCTTTTTTGACTTCCCCCATTTTGGCCAATGGGAAAATGCCAGGGGGAAAGCCTCCAGAGTCATGCCGACCTCGTGGAACTCCAACCCGGCCTGGAGCTACTGGTTTGTCCCCTTCCCGGTTCTCAGGACCTGCATCGACACTCGGCTCAGCCCCGGCAGCCGCAGCCCCCGCCGGCCCGGCCAGCCGGTTCCGCCACCCTGCCCGGCGCCTGGAGCGTTTGGACTTTGTCGTTTTTTCTCCAAGACTCGCCTCTGGCACATGCCATGGACCTCAGCGGGGGCTGCTCCCCGCCTCCTGGGTGTCCTGCCCGGGCACATCGGAGGCTCAGCCTGGGTCTTGGGCCCCTTCTGGTAGGTGCACTTTGGGGGCCCTCCGCAGCCGCCCAGGCCCACCTCCTGCAGCCACCACACAGCTGCCAACAGCCCGCTCTCCGTCACCCGCCAGCCCCTCTGCATACATCTGCTGGGGGTGCTTTTTTGACTTCCCCCATTGTGGCCAATGGGAAAATGCCAAGGGGAAAACCTCCAGAGTCCTGCCGACCTCCTGGAACTCCAACCCGGCCTGGAGCCACCGGTTTGTCCCCTTCCCGGTTCTCAGGACCTGCATTGACACTCGGCTCAACCCCGGCAGCCGCAGCCCCCGCCGGCCCGGCCAGCCGGGTCCGGCCCCCTGACCGGCACGCCTGGAGCGTTTGGACTTTGTCATTTTCATGACTTGTCTCCTCAAACTTTGTTCGACCGCAAGGGGGTGTGCCGCAGTCCGTGCCCAGCCTCCAGGGGTTGCCCCTGGAGCAGCCGGCACCCCCTCGCCCTAAACACTCTCTCCCCGTGGGGACTTTGAAACTTTTCTGACCGTGCAAGCTTCATCAAACGGCAAGGGGGCAGGCTGCGGTCTGTGCCCGGCCTCCTGGGGTCCTCCCTGGGGACATCGGAGGCTCAGCCAGGGTTTTGAGCCACCGCTGGCAGGTGCACTCAGAGGGCCCTCCGCAGCCGCCCATGCACACCTCTGCAGCCAGCACACCGCTGCCAACAGCCCGCTCTCCGTCACCCGCCAGCCCCTCTGCATACATCTGCTGGGGGTGCTTTTTTGACTTCCCCCGTTTTGGCCTATGGGGAAAAGCCAGGGGGAAAACCTCCACAGTCAGGCCGACCTCCTGGAACTCGAGCTCGGCCTGGAGCCACCGGTTTGTCCCCTTCCCGGTTCTCAGGACCTGCATCGACACTCGGCTTAGCCCCGGCAGCCGCAGCCCCCGCCGGCCCGGCCAGCCGGGTCCGCCCCCCTGGCCGGCTCGCCTGGAGCGTTTGGACTTTGTCATTTTCATGACTTGTCTCTTCAAACTTTGTTCAACTGCAAGGGGGGCTGCCACGGCTGTTCCCCGCCCCCTGGGTGTCCTTCCCTGCAACACCGGAGGCTCAGGCAGGGTCTTGAGCAACTTCTCTTGGGTGCTCTCAGGGGGCCCCTCCACACCCCCAGTCCCACCTCCAGGGGCTCCCCCCGGCCCCTGGAGCAGCCAGCGCCCCCTCGCCGTCAACACTCTCTCCCCGTTGGGACTTTGAAACTTTTTCTGACCGTGCAAGCTTCATCAAACGGCAAGGGGGCAGGCTGCGGTCCGTGCCCGGCCTCCTGGGTTCCTGCCCGGGCACATCGGAGGCTCAGCCTGGGTTTTCAGCCACCACTGGTAGGTGCGCTTTGGGGGCCCTCCGCAGCCGCCCCGGGCCACCCCTGCAGCCAGCACACTGCTGCCAACAGCCCGCTCTCCATCACCAGCCAGCCCCTCTGCACACATCTGCCGGGGGTGCTTTTTTGAGAAATACTGTCACTTTGTCAAAGACCGCACACCGCTCGTTCCCTTATACCCCGACAAGGTGTTCGTGGTGACGTTTTGCGAGGCCTTATTTTACCGCCGTCGGCGCTATCAGGGGAGACAGGCCCGCTCCTTCCGCCCTCCTGGAACCGTGCCTCGGCCCGGAGCGGCCAGGAATACCCTCATACCGGTTCTCAGGACATGCATTGACACTCGGCTCAGCCCCGGCAGCCGCAGCCCACGCCGGCCCGGCCAGCCGGGTACGCCCCCCTGCCCGGCGCCTGGAGCGTTTGGACTTTGTCGTTTTTTCTCCAAGACTCGCCTCTGGCACATGCCATGGACTTCAGCGGGGGCTGCTCCCCGCCTCCTGGGTGTCCTGCCCGGGCACATCGGAGGCTCAGCCTGGGTCTCGGGCCCCTACTGGTAGGTGCACTTTGGGGGCCCTCCGCAGCCGCCCAGGCCCACTCCTGCAGCCACCACACAGCTGCCAACAGCCCGCTCTCCATCACCCCCCAGCCCATTGCATACATCTGCTGGGGGTGCTTTTTTGCCTCCCCCCGTTTTGGCCTATGGGGAAAAGCCAGGGGGAAAACCTCCAGAGTCAGGCCGACCTTCTGGAACTCCAGCTCGGACTGGAGCCACCGGTTTGTCCCCTTCCCGGTTCTCAGGAGATGCATCGACACTCGGCTCAGCCCCGGCAGCCGCAGCACCCGCCGGCCAGGCCAGCCACGTCCGCCCCCCTGGCCGGCGCCTGGAGCGTTTGGACTTTGTCGTTTTTTTCCCCAAGACTCGCCTCTGCCAACTGCCAAGGACTTCAGCAGGGGCTGCCACGGCTGTTCCCCGCCTCCTGGGGTTCATGCCCGGGCACACCGGAGGCTCAGGCAGGGTCTTGAGCAACTGCTGTTGGGTGCTCTCAGGGGGCCCCTCCACACCCCCAGGCCGACCTCCAGGGGCTCCAGCCCGGCCCCAGGGGCAGCCAGCACCCCTTCGCCGTCAACACTCTCCCCCCGTTGGGACTTTGAAACTTTTCTGACCGTGCGAGCTTCATCGGACGGGAAGGGGGCGACCTGCGGGCTCTGCCCGGCCTCCCGGGGTCCCTGCCCGGGCCCCGTGGGAGGTACAGGCAGGGTTTCTCACCTACTACCCGTAGGCACTCTCAGGGGGCCCTCCGCGCCCTCAGGCCGCCCTCCCCGGGCTTCCCCCGGGTCCGCGGAGCAGCCCGCCACCCCTCGCCGCACTGTCTCTCGCCCCCGTCGGGACTTTGAAACTTTTCCCCCCGTGCAAACCTCACCGGGGGGCAGAGGGAGAGACCTGCGGGCCGTGCCCGGCCTCCCGGGACTCCCTCCGGGCAGCGCGGGCGGCTCGGACGGGGTTTTCAGCGAGTGCTGGGGGGGGTGTCTTCGGGGGCCCCCCGCGGGCCCCCCGGGGCACCCGCGCGGGGTGGCCCCTGCTGCCAGGCACCCACTCCCTATCGACCATCCAGCCCCCCTACATACATCTGGCGGGGGTGCTTTTTTGAGTTCCCCCATTTTGGCAACTTGGCACCTCCTATGGGGAAACCGGCAAAATCATGCCGACCTCCTGGAACTCCGGCTCGGCCTGGAGCCGCCGGTTTGTCCCCTTCCCGGTTCTCAGGCATTTTCGGACTTTGTCATTTTTTCAGCACTCTGTCAATGCGGCCAGCGGGAGCTGCCGCGGTCTGTGCCCAGGCACCAGGCTCTCCAAACGGACGCCGGCGGAGGGTCAGGGGGTGTCTCGGCCAGATACTGAAAAACACTCAGGGGGTGCCCAGGCACCAGGCGCTCCAAACGGACACCGTCGGAGGGTCAGGGGGTGTCTCAGCCAGATACTGAAAAACACTCAGGGGCGCACGGGGGCTGCACAGGGCCACCCCAGGCGGCTCCCCCGGGCACCCAGGCGGCCATATTGGCGGCTGGGACCCCCTATTCAGCAAACGCCAGGGGGCGCTCAGGGGCACACGGGGGCTGCTCCACTCGCCCCAGGCCGGCCTCCCTGAGGCGGGCACATTAGCGGCTGAGACCCCCTCTCGACCAAAGACCGGGGGGCGCTCAGGGACACACGGGGGCTGCTCCACTCGCCCCAGGCCGGCCTCCCTGGGTACCCAGGCGGGCACATTAGCGGCTGAGACCCCCTCTCGACCAAAGACCGGGGGACGCTCAGGGACACACGGGGGCTGCTCCACTCGCCCCAGGCCGGCCTCCCTGAGGCGGGCACATTAGCGGCTGAGGCCCCCTCTCCACCAGAGACCGGGGGACGCTCAGGGACACCCGGGGGCTGCTCCACTCGCCCCAGGCCGGCCTCCCTGAGGCGGGCACATTAGCGGCTGAGACCCCCTCTCGACCAAAGACCGGGGGACGCTCAGGGACACACGGGGGCTGCTCCACTCGCCCCAGGCCGGCCTCCCTGAGGCGGGCACATTAGCGGCTGAGACCCCCTCTCGACCAAAGACCGGGGGACGCTCAGGGACACACGGGGGCTGCTCCACTCGCCCCAGGCCGGCCTCCCTGAGGCGGGCACATTAGCGGCTGAGACCCCCTCTCCACCAAAGACCGGGGGGCGCTCAGGGACACACGGGGGCTGCTCCACTCGCCCCAGGCCGGCCTCCCTGAGGCGGGCACATTAGCGGCTGAGACCCCCTCTCCACCAAAGACCGGGGGACGCTCAGGGACACACGGGGGCTGCTCCACTCGCCCCAGGCCGGACTCCCTGAGGCGGGCACATTAGCGGCTGAGGCCCCCTCTCCACCAAACACCGGGGGACGCTCAGGGACACACGGGGGCTGCTCCACTCGCCCCAGGCCGGCCTCCCTAGGTACCCGGGCGGGCACATTAGCGGCTGAGACCCCCTCTTCAGCAAACGCCAGGGGACGCTCAGGGACACACGGGGGCTGCTCCACTCGCCCCAGGCCGGTCTCCCTGGGTACCCGGGCGGGCACATTAGCGGCTGAGACCCCCTCTCCACCAAAGACCGGGGGACGCTCAGGGACACACGGGGGCTGCTCCACTCGCCCCAGGCCGGACTCCCTGAGGCGGGCACATTAGCGGCTGAGGCCCCCTCTCCACCAAACACCGGGGGACGCTCAGGGACACACGGGGGCTGCTCCACTCGCCCCAGGCCGGCCTCCCTAGGTACCCGGGCGGGCACATTAGCGGCTGAGACCCCCTCTTCAGCAAACGCCAGGGGACGCTCAGGGACACACGGGGGCTGCTCCACTCGCCCCAGGCCGGTCTCCCTGGGTACCCGGGCGGGCACATTAGCGGCTGAGACCCCCTCTCCACCAAAGACCGGGGGACGCTCAGGGACACACGGGGGCTGCTCCACTCGCCCCAGGCCGGCCTCCCTGGGGCGGGCACATTAGCGGCTGAGACCCCCTCTCCACCAAAGACCGGGGGGCACTCGGGGACACACGGGGGCTGCTCCACTCGCCCCAGGCCGGCCTCCCTAGGTACCCAGGCGGGCACATTAGCGGCTGAGACCCCCTCTTCAGCAAACGCCAGGGGACACTCAGGGACACACGGGGGCTGCTCCACTCGCCCCAGGCCGGCCTCCCTGAGGCGGGCACATTAGCGGCTGAGACCCCCTCTCCACCAGAGACCGGGGGGACGCTCAGGGACACACGGGGGCTGCTCCACTCGCCCCAGGCCGGCCTCCCTGGGTACCCAGGCGGGCACATTAGCGGCTGAGACCCCCTCTCGACCAAAGACCGGGGGACGCTCAGGGACACACGGGGGCTGCTCCACTCGCCCCAGGCCGGCCTCCCTGAGGCGGGCACATTAGCGGCTGAGGCCCCCTCTCCACCAGAGACCGGGGGACGCTCAGGGACACCCGGGGGCTGCTCCACTCGCCCCAGGCCGGCCTCCCTGAGGCGGGCACATTAGCGGCTGAGACCCCCTCTCCACCAAAGACCGGGGGACGCTCAGGGACACACGGGGGCTGCTCCACTCGCCCCAGGCCGGACTCCCTGAGGCGGGCACATTAGCGGCTGAGACCCCCTCTCGACCAAAGACCGGGGGCCGCTCAGGGACACACGGGGGCCGCTCCACTCACCCCCAGGCCGACCTCCAGGGCCTCCCTCCCGGCCCCTGGAGCAGCCAGCGCCCCCTCGCCGTCAACACTCTCTCCCCGTTGGGACTTTGAAACTTTTCTGACCGTGCAAGCTTCATCGGACGGCAAAGCGGGCAAGCTGCGGTCCGTGCCCGGCCTCCTGGGCATCCTGCCCGGGCACATCGGAGGCTCAGCCAGGGTCTTGAGCCACTGCTGGCAGGTGCACTTTGGGGGCCCTCCGCAGCCGCCCCGGGCCACCCCTGCAGCCAGCACACTGCTGCCAACAGCCCGCCGCTCTCCGTCACCAGCCAGCCCCTCTGCACACATCTGCCGGGGGTGCTTTTTTTGAGAAATAGTGTCACTTTGTCAAAGACCGCACACCGCTCGTTCCCTTATACCCCGACAAGGTGTTCGTGCTGACGTTTTGCGAGGCCTTATTTTACCGCCGTCGGCGCTATCAGGGGAAACGGGCCCGCTCCTTCCGCCCTCCTGGAACCCTGGCTCGGCCCGGAGCGACCAGGATTACCCTCATACCGGTTCTCGCCACCTGCATCGACACTCGGCTCTGCCCCGGCCGCCGCAGCTCTCGCCGGCCCGGCCGGGTCCGCACCCCTGGCCGGCACGCCTGGAGCGTTTGGACTTTGTCGTTTTTTTCTCCAAGAGTCGCCTCTGGCACATGCCATGGACTTCAGCAGGGGCTGCTCCCCGCCCCCTGGGTGTCCTGCCCGGGCACATCGGAGGCTCAGCCTGGGTCTTCAGCCCCTACTGGTAGGTGCACTCAGGGGGCCCTCCGCAGCCGCCCGGGGCCCACCCCTGCAGCCAGCACACGGCTGCCAGCAGCCACCACACAGCTGCCAACAGCCCGCTCTCCATCGCCCACCAGCCCATTGCATACATCTGCTGGGGGTGCTTTTTTGCCTCCCCCCGTTTTGGCCTATGGGGAAAAGCCAGGGGGAAAACCTCCAGAGTCAGGCCGACCTCCTGGAACTCCCACCCGGCCTGGAGCCACAGGTTTGTCCCCTTCCCGGTTCTCACGACATGCATCGACACTCGGCTCAGCCCCGGCAGCCGCAGCACCCGCCGGCCCGGCCAGCCCGGTCCGCCACCCCTGGCCAGCGCCTGGAGCGTTTGGACTTTGTCGTTTTTTCTCAAAGACCCGTCTCTGCCAACTGCCGTGGGCTTCAGCGGGGGCTGCTCCCCGCCTCCTGGGTGTCCTGCCCGGGCACATCGGAGGGTCAGCCTGGGTCTTGAGCTACTGCTGGTAGGTGCGCTTTGGGGGCCCTCGGCAGCCGCCCAGGCCCACCCCTGCAGCCAGCACACGGCTGCCAGCAGCCACCACACAGCTGCCAACAGCCCGCTCTCCGTCACCCTCCAGCCCCTTCTGCATACATCTGCCGGGGGTGCTTTTTTGACTTCCCCCCTTTTGGCCTATGGGGAAAAGCTAAGGGGAAAACCTCCAGAGTCAGGCCGACCTCCTGGAACTCCAACCCGGCCTGGAGCCACTGGTTTGTCCCCTTCCCGGTTCTCAGGACATGCACTGACACTCGGCTAAGCCCCGGCCGCCGCAGCCCCCGCCGGCCCGGCCAGCCCGGTCCGCGCCCCTGGCCAGCGCCTGGAGCGTTTGGACTTTGTCATTTTTTCTCAAAGACCCATCTCTGCCAACTGCCATGGACCTCAGCGGGGGCAGCTCCCCGCCTCCTGGGTGTCCTGCCCGGGCACATCGGAGGGTCAGGCAATGTCTTCAGCCACCGCGGGCAGGTGCACTCAGGGGGCCCTCCGCAGCCGCCCAGGCCCACCCCTGCAGCCAGCACACGGCTGCCAGCAGCCACCACACAGCTGCCAACAGCCCGCTCTCCGTCACCCCCCAGCCCAACTCTGCATACATCTGCTGGGGGTGCTTTTTTGACTTCCCCCCTTTTGGCCTATGGGGAAATGCTAAGGGGAAAACCTCCAGAGTCAGGCCGACCTCATGGAACTCCAACCCGGCCTGGAGCCACCGGTTTGTCCCCTTCCCGGTTCTCAGGACATGCATCGACACTCGGCTCAGCCCCGGCAGCCGCAGCTCCCGCCGGCCCGGCCAGCCCGGGTCCGCACCCCTGGCCGGCACGCCTGGAGCGTTTGGACTTTGTCATTTTTTTCAAAGACTCATCTCTGCCAACTGCCGTGGGCTTCAGCGGGGGCTGCTGCCCGCCTCCTGGGTGTCCAGCCCGGGCACATCGGAGGCTCAGCCTGGGTCTCGAGCCCCTACTGGTAGGTGCACTCTGAAGGGGCCCTCCGCAGCCGCCCAGGCCCACCCCTGCAGCCAGCACACGGCTGTCAGCAGCCACCACACAGCTGCCAACAGCCCACTATCCATCACCCACCAGCCCCTCTGCATACATCTGCTGGGGGTGCTTTTTTGACTCCCCCCCTTTTGGCCTATGGGGAAAAGCTAAGGGGAAAACCTCCAGAGTCAGGCCGACCTCCTGGAACTCCAACCCGGCCTGGAGCCACCGGTTTGTCCCCTTCCCGGTTCTCAGGACATGCACTGACACTCGGCTAAGCCCCGGCCGCCGCAGCCCCCGCCGGCCCGGCCAGCCCGGTCCGCGCCCCTGGCCAGCGCCTGGAGCGTTTGGACTTTGTCATTTTTTCTCAAAGACCCATCTCTGCCAACTGCCATGGACCTCAGCGGGGGCAGCTCCCCGCCTCCTGGGTGTCCTGCCCGGGCACATCGGAGGGTCAGGCAATGTCTTCAGCCACCGCGGGCAGGTGCACTCAGGGGGCCCTCCGCAGCCGCCCAGGCCCACCCCTGCAGCCAGCACACGGCTGCCAGCAGCCACCACACAGCTGCCAACAGCCCGCTCTCCGTCACCCCCCAGCCCCTCCTGCATACATCTGCTGGGGGTGCTTTTTTGACTTCCCCCCTTTTGGCCTATGGGGAAATGCTAAGGGGAAAACCTCCAGAGTCAGGCCGACCTCCTGGAACTCCAACCCGGCCTGGAGCCACCGGTTTGTCCCCTTCCCGGTTCTCACGACATGCATCGACACTCGGCTCAGCCCCGGCAGCCGCAGCTCCCGCCGGCCCGGCCAGCCCGGTCCGCACCCCTGGCCAGCGCCTGGAGCGTTTGGACTTTGTCATTTTTTCAAAGACTCATCTCTGCCAACTGCCGTGGGCTTCAGCGGGGGCTGCTCCCCGCCTCCTGGGTGTCCTGCCCGGGCACATCGGAGGCTCAGGCAATGTCTTGAGCCACCGCTGGTAGCTGCACTCAGGGGGCCCTCCGCAGCCGCCCAGGCCCACCCCTGCAGCCACCACACAGCTGCCAAC
>NW_027102293.1:52500-72500 GCF_035609145.1 Eleutherodactylus coqui | reverse complement strand
TCCTACGACACTCGACCGCCTGGCTCCCCTCGGCCTGGGAGGCACTCTCGGGGCGGGGGGCACCGCAGCCCCCCGAGGTGGCTTCGTACACCTCTTGAACGTTGGGGCCCGGCCGCTCGGAGAGCGGGGTCTACCCGGGCAGACAGCCTGTCGGCCCCGCGGCCTGGACAGGCGGAGCGGGGACTCTTGCGCTCGGGGGCTCTGCTCGGCCCAGAGAGCGGGGTGCGGGGCGCCGTCGCCTCGCTGGAACCAGGGGCGTCGTGACGTTCGCGCGCGCCTAGCCGCCGCCAGAACAGGCCGGAAAGGTTGAGCTGCATACGGATCTAAGCCGTTGCCCAAGCTAACTCTGGCCCGTGTGACCGACACAGCCGCGCACGCGCTTTCCTACGACACTCGACCGCCTGGCTCCCCTCGGCCTGGGAGGCACTCTCGGGGCGGGGGGCACCGCAGCCCCCCGAGGTGGCTTCGTACACCTCTTGAACGTTGGGGCCCGGCCGCTCGGAGAGCGGGGTCTACCCGGGCAGACAGCCTGTCGGCCCCGCGGCCTGGACAGGCGGAGTGGGGACAAGCCAAGGCTACCGGCGGGCCTCGGACGGCCAGGGGTGGAAGGGCTCCACCTCAAGGTGGCTTCGTACACCTCTTGAACGTTGGGGCCCGGCCGCTCGGAGAGCGGGGTCTACCCGGGCAGACAGCCTGCTGGCCCCGCGGCCTGGACAGGCGGAGCGGGGAACCTTGCGCTCGGGGGCTCTGCTCGGCCCAGAGAGTGGGGTGCGGGGCGCCGTCGCCTCGCTGGAACCAGGGGCGTCGTGCCATTCGCGCGCGCGCGCCTAGCCGCCGCCAGAACAGGCCGGAAAGGATGAGCTTCATACGGATCTAAGCCGTTGCCCAAACTACCTCTGGCCCCTGTGACCGACACAGCCGTGGCACGCGCTTTCCTACGACACTCGACCGCCGGGCTCCCTCGGCCTGGGAGGCACTCTCGGGGCGGGGGGCACCGCAGCCCCCCCCAAAGGTGGCTTCGTACACCTCTTGAACGTTGGGGCCCGACCGCTCGGAGAGCGGGGTCTACCCGGGCAGACAGCCTGTCGGCCCCGCGGCCTGGACAGGCGGAGCGGGGAAAAGCCTAGGCTACCGGCGGGCGGGATCGACCGGGAAGCCGCCGTGGGGGAACACAAGTTGGACGCCTCGCACCGTCGCGGACCACCGTCCTCCGTCTCTCGGGAAGGGGGGCCGCCCGAGGCGCACGGGCCTCGGACGGCCAGGGGTGGAAGGGCTCCACCCCGAGGTGGCTTCGTACACCTCTTGAACGTTGGGGCCCGGCCGCTCAGTGAGAACGGGGTCTACCCGGGCAGACAGCCTGTCGGCCCCGCGGCCTGGACAGGCAGAGTGGGGAAAAGCCTAGGCTACCGGGCGGGATCGACCGGGTAGCCGCCGTGGGGGAACACAAGTTGGACGCCTCGCGCCGTCGCGGACCACCGTCCTCCGTCTCTCTCTCCCTCTCTCGGGAAGGGGGGCCGCCCGAGGCGCACGGGCCTCGGACGGCCAGGGGTGGAAGGGCTCCACCCCGAGGTGGCTTCGTACACACCTCTTGAACGTTGGGGCCCGGCCGCTCGGAGAGCGGGGTCTACCCGGGCAGACAGCCTGTCGGCCCCGCGGCCTGGACAGGCAGAGTGGGGAAAAGCCTAGGCCACCGGGCGGGATCGACCGGGTAGCCGCCGTGGGGAACACAACTTGGACGTCTCGCGCCGTCGCGGACCACCGTCCTCCGTCTCTCTCTCCCTCTCTCGGAAGGGAGGCCGCCCGAGGCGCACGGGCCTCGAACGGCCAGGGGTGGAAGGGATCCACCCCCCGCGGGAAGGGGACGCGCGGCGGCACCCGGACGCGGGAGCGTTGACCCGGGGGTCTTTACTCCGCCGAGGCGTAGCCCGGAGAAGGAGCGAGACCGGCCGGCGGGGGTGGAACACCCCCTCATGCCTCGCTCCTTCTGGGGATAAAGCGCGTCGTCCGCAGGCCGCCGTCCCCTATCCCCGCCCTGGACCGCCCGCATCGGCCGGAGCCCGAGGGGACAGGCGGGGGTCCTTCGCTTTCGGGAAAACCGTCACCAAACGTGGGGCCCGTGCCCCGCTCTCGGCCGCCCTGAGGCGGGAGAGCCCGGATCGTTCTCTCTCTCGGCGTCGGCCCCACCGACGCCGTCGCACGGTGGCCTGGGAAAGGGCTGCACCCCCTGCGCCACGCTTCTCCCCCGGAGTACTCCCCCCGCAGGGGGCTCCGCGGGGTGTCCCGACGCGCAGAGTCGCTCGCCTTCTTCCGCGGGGGACGGGAGGGACGCCCACGCGCGTCCCTTCCCCATCCTCGAGAGCCGTACGCGCCGAGGGTGAACCCGCTCGCCGGGGCGCCGGGGAGCAGGGCCCTTGTGGTCCTTCCCCGGACATGGGCGCGGCGAGGGTCCCCCGGCCGCGACGGCTCTCCCGTTGACCCACTCTCTCGCCTTGGGTGGTGGTGATGGAGGCGGCTGCCTACGCCTCAGCCCGGCATCTCGGAGGGGGGTCGCCCGGGCAGCCAGCCAGCCAGCCTGTTGGCCCCGCGGCCTGCACAGGCGGAGTGGGGACACTTGCGCTCTATGACTCTGCTCCCAGGGAGGTGGCAGAGGGGCGGCCGCGGTGCTTTGACTTTGAGCGGTCCCCACTCCAGCACTCTGAGAAATAGTCACTTTGTCAAAGACCGCACACCGCTCGTTCCCTTATATGCAAAAAAGGTGTTCGTCCTGACGTTTTGCGAGCCCTTATTTTACCGTCGTCGGCGCTATCAGGGGAAACAGGCCCGCACCTTCCGCCTTCATGGAACCGTAGCTCGGCCCCGAGGGCCCAGGATTACCCTCATACCGGTTCTCACGACATGCGTCGACACTCGGCTCAGCCCCGGCAGCCGCAGCTCCCGCCGGCCCGGCCAGCCGGGTCCGCACCCCTGGCCGGCGCCTGGAGCGTCTGGACTTTGTCGTTTTCTCTCCGAGACTCGTCTCTGCCAACTGCCGTGGACTTCGGCGGGGGCTGCCGCGGGCTGTGCCCGGCCTCTTGGGGGTCCCGCCTGCCCGCGCAGGCAGCTAGGACGGGGTTATCAGCCCTCTCAGGGGGGCCTCCGCAGCCCCCCAAGGTGGCTTCGTACACCTCTTGAACGTGGCGCCCGGCCGCTCGGTGAGAGCGGGGTCTGCCCGGGCAGCCAGCCAGCCTGTCGGCCCCGCGGCCTGGACAGGCGGAGTGGGGACACTCGCGCTCGATGACTCTGCTCCCAGGGAGGTGGCAGAGGGGCGGACGCGGTGCTTTGACTTTGAGCGGTCCCCACTCCCTTCTCAGCACATTGAGAAATAGTCACTTTGTCAAAGACCGCACACCGCTCGTTCCCTTATATGCAAAAAAGGTGTTCGTCCTGACGTTTTGCGAGGCCTTAATTTACCGCCGTCGGCGCTATCAGGGCAAACAGGCCCGCTCCTTCCGCCTTCCCGGAACCGTGGCTCGGCCCCGAGCGACCAGGTTTACCCTCATACCGGTTCTCACGACATGCATGGATACTCGGCTCAGCCCCGGCAGCCGCAGCTCCCGCCGGCCCGGCCAGCCGGGTACGCCCCCCTGGCCGGCGCCTGGAGCGTTTGCACTTTGTCATTTTTCCTCAAAGACTCATCTCTGCCAACTGCCGTGGGATTCAGCAGGGGCTGCCACGGCTGTTCCCCGCCTCCTGGGTGTCCTGCCCTGCAACACCGGAGGGTCAGTCGGGGTCTTGAGCAACTACTGGTAGGTGCAGCACCTCGGGGGCCCTCTGCAGCCAGCACACGGCTGCCAACAGCCCGCTCTCCATCACCAGCCAGCCCATCTGCATACATCTGCTGGGGGTGCTTTTTTGACTTCCCCCGTTTTGGCCTATGGGGAAAAGCCAAGGGGGGAAACTCCAGAGTCATGCCGACCTCCTGGAACCCCAGCTCGGCCTGGAGCTACTGGTTTGCCCCCTTCCAGGTTCTCAGGACATGCATCGACACTCGGCTCTTCCCCAGCCGCCGCAGCTCCCCTCGGCCCGGCCAGCCGGGTCCGCCCCCCGGACCGGCGCCTGGAGCGTTTGGACTTTGTCGTTTTTTTCTCAAAGACTCATCTCTGCCAACGACTTCAGCAGGGGCTGCCACCTGCTGTTCCCCGCCAATGGGTGTCCTGACCTGCAACACCGGAGGCTCAGGTGTGGTCTTGAGCAACTGCTGGTAGGTGCACCTCGGGGGCCCACTGCAGCCAGCACACTGCTGCCAACAGCCCGCTCCCCGTCACCATCCAGCCCCTCTGCATACATCTGCCGGGGGTGCTTTTTTGACTTCCCCCATTTTGGCCTATGGGGAAAAGCCAGGGGGAAAACCTCCAGAGTCAGGCCGACCTCCTGGAACTCCAGCTCGGCCTTGAGCTACTGGTTTGCCCCCTTCCCGGTTCTCAGGACATGCATCGATACTCGGCTCTTCCCCAGCCGCCGCAGCTCCCGTCGGCCCGGCCAGCCGGGTCCGCCACCCTGGCCGGCGCCTGGAGCATTTGGACTTTGTCGTTTTTTCTCAAAGACTCATCTCTGCCAGCTGCCAAGGACTTCAGTAGGGGCTGCCACCTGCTGTTCCCCGCCAATGGGTGTCCTGCCCTGCCACACCGGAGGCTCAGGCAGGGTCTTGAGCAACTGCTGGTTGGTGCTCTCAGGGGGCCCCTCCACACCCCCAGGCCCACCTCCAGGGCCTCCCTCCCGGCCCCTGGAGCAGCCAGCGCCCCCTCGCCGTCAACGCTCTCTCCCCGTTGGGACTTTGAAACTTTTCTGACCGCGCAAGCTTCGTCAAACGGCAAGGGGGGCAGCCGGCGTTCTGTGCCCGGCCTCCTGGGGTCCTGCCCGGGCACATCGGAGGCTCAGCCAGGGTGTTGAGCCACCACTGGCAGGTGCACTCAGGGGGCCCTCCGCAGACGCCCATGCACACCTCCGCAGCCAGCACACTGCTGCCAACAGCCCGCTCCCCGTCACCCGCCAGCCCCTCTGCATACATCTGCTGGGGGTGCTTTTTTGACTTCCCCCATTTTGGCTTATGAGGAAAAGCCAGGGGGAAAACCTCCAGAGTCAGGCCGACCTCCTGGAACTCCGGCCCGGCCTGGAGCTACTGGTTTGCCCCCTTCCCGGTTCTCAGGACATGCATCGACACTCGGCTCAGCCCCGGCAGCCGCGGCTCCCGCCGGCCCGGCCAGCCGGGTACGCCACCCTGGCCGGCGCTTGGAGCGTTTGGACTTTGTCATTTTTCTCAAAGACCCATCTCTGCCAACTGCCGTGGGCTTCAGCAGTGGCTGCCGCGGGCTGTGCCCGGCCTACTGGGGGGTCCCGCCTGCCCGCGCAGGCAGCTAGGACAGGGCTCTCAGCAAGGGCTTGGAGGCGCTCTCAGGGGGGGGCCTCCGCAGCCCCCCAAGGTGGCTTCGTACACCTCTCGAACGTTGGGGCCCGGCCGCTCGGAGAGCGGGGTCTGCCCGGGCAGCCAGCCAGCCTGTCGGCCCCACGGCCCGCGCTGGCGGAGTGGGGACACTCGCGCTCGATGTCTCTGCTCCCAGGGAGGCGGCAGAGGGGCGGCCGCGGTGCTTTGACTTTGAGCGGTCCCCACTCCCTTCTCAGCACATTGAGAAATAGTCACTTTGTCAAAGACCGCACACCGCTCGTTCCCTTATATGCAAAAAAGGTGTTCGTCCTGACGTTTTGCGAGGCCTTAATTTACCGCCGTCGGCGCTATCAGGGAAAACGGGCACGCTCCTTCCGCCCTACTGGAACCGTGCCTCGGCCCGGAGCGACCAGGATTACCCTCATACCGGTTCTCACGACATGCATCGACACTCGGCTCTTCCCCGGCAGCCGCAGCTCCCGCCGGCCCGGCCAGCCGGGTCCGCCCCCCTGGCCGGCGCCTGGAGCGTTTGCACTTTGTCATTTTTTCTCAAAGACTCATCTCTGCCAACTGCCCTGGGCTTCAGCAGTGGCTGCCTCGGGCTGTGCCCGGCCTCTTGGGGGTCCCGCCTGCCCGCGCAGGCAGCTAGGACGGGGTTATCAGCCCTCTCAGGGGGGCCACCGCAGCCCCCCAAGGTGGCTTCGTACACCTCTTGAACGTTGGGCCCGGCCGCTCGGAGAGCGGGGTCTGCCCGGGCAGCCAGCCAGCCTGTCGGCCCCGCGGCCTGGGCAGGCGGAGTGGGGACCCTCGCGCTCGATGAGTCTGCTCCCAGGGAGGTGGCAGAGGGGCGGCCGCGGCGCTTTGACTTTGAGCGGTCCCCACTCCGCACATTGAGAAATAGTCACTTTGTCAAAGACCGCACACCGCTCGTTCCCTTATATGCAAAAAAGGTGTTCGTCCTGACGTTTTGCGAGGCCTTATTTTACCGCCGTCGGCGCTATCAGGGGAAGCGGGCCCGCTCCTTCCGCCTTCCTGGAACCGTGCCTCGGCCCCGAGGGCCCAGGATTACCCTCATACCGGTTCTCACGACATGCATCGACACTCGGCTCAGCCCCGGCAGCCGCAGCTCCCGCCGGCCCGACCAGCCGGGTCCGTCCCCCTGGCCGGCGCCCGGAGCGTTTGGACTTTGTCGTTTTTTCATCCAACACTCTCCTCTGGCAAATGCCATGGACTTCAGCGGGGGCTGCCGCGGGCTGTTCCCCGCCTCCTGGGTGTCCTGCCCTGCAACACCGGAGGCACAGGCACACTGCTGCCAACAGCCCGCTCTCCATCACCCCCCAGCCCCTTCTGCATACATCTGCCGGGGGTGCTTTTTTGCCTCCCCCCATTTTGGCCTATGGGGAAAAGCCAGGGGGAAAACGTCCAGAGTCAGGCCGACCTCCTGGAACTCCAGCTCGGCCTGGAGCCACCGGTTTGTCCCCTTCCCGGTTCTCACGACATGCACCGACACTCGGCTCAGCCCCGGCAGCCGCAGCACCCGCCGGCCCGGCCAGCCGGGTCCGTTCCCCTGGCCGGCACGCCTGGAGCATCTGGACTTTGTCGTTTTTCCTCCAAGACTCGCCTCTGGCAAATGCCATGGACTTCAGCGGGGGCTGCCGCGGGCTGTTCCCCGCCTCCTGGGTGTCCTGCCCTGCAACACCGGAGGCTCAGGCAGGGTCTTCAGCTACTGCTGGTAGGTGCACCTCGGGGGCCCTCCGCAGCCGCCCCGGGCCACCCCTGCAGCCAGCACACTGCTGCCAACAGCCCGCTCCCCATCACCAGCCAGCCCCTCTGCATACATCTGCTGGGGGTGCTTTTTTGACTTCCCCCCTTTTGGCCTATGGGGAAAAGCCAGGGGGACAATCTCCAGAGTCCTGCCGACCTCCTGGAACTCCAGCCCGGCCTGGAGCCACCGGTCTGTCCCCTTCCCGGTTCTCAGGGATTTTTGGACTTGTGATTTTCGTGATTCGTCTCTTCAAACTTTGTTGGACTACAATGGGGGGGCGACCGGCGGTCCGTGCCCAGCCTCCAGGGTGTCCTGCCCTGCAACACCAGAGGCTCGGGCAGGGTCTTGACCAACTACTGTTGGGTGCTCCTAGGGGGCCCCTCCACACCCCCAGGCCCACCTCCAGGACATCCCTCCCGGCCCCTGGAGCAGCCAGCACCCCCTCGCCGTCAACACTCTCCCCCCGTGGGGACTTTGAAACTTTTCTGACCGTGCAAGCTTCATCAAACGGCAAGGGGGCAACCGGCGTTCTGTGCCCAGCCTCCTGGGGTCCTGCCCGGGCACATCGGAGGCTCTGGCTGGGTGTTGAGTCACTACTGGCAGATGCACTCAGGGGGCCCTACGCTGCCGCCCATGCACACTGCTGCCAACAGCCCGCTCCCCATCACCCGCCAGCCCCTCTGCATACATCTGCCGGGGGTGCTTTTTTGACTTCCCCCATTTTGGCCTATGGGGAAAAGCCAGGGGGAAAACCACCAGAGTCAGGCCGACCTCCTGGAACCCCAGCTCGGCCCGGAGCCACCGGTTTGTCCCCTTCCCGGTTCTCAGGACATGCATTGACACCCGGCTCAGCACCGGCAGCCGCAGCCCTCGCCAGCCCGGCCAGCCGGGTCCGCCACCCTGGCCGGCGCCTGGAGCGTTTGGACTTTGTCATTTTCATGACTTGTCTCCTCAAACTTTGTCCGACTGCAAGGGGGGCTGCCGCAGTCCGTGCCCAGCCTCCAGGGGTTGCCCCCGGCCACTGGAGCAGCCAGCACCCCCTCGCCGTCAACACTCTCTCCCCGTTGGGACTTTGAAACTTTTCTGACCGTGCAAGCTTCGTCAAACGGCAAGGGGGCAGGCTGCGGTCTGTGCCCGGCCTCCTGGGGTCCTGCCCGGGCACATCGGAGGCTCAGCCTGGGTTTTCCGCCACCACTGGTAGGTGCGCTTTGGGGGCCCTCCGCAGCCGCCCCGGGCCACCCCTGCAGCCAGCACACTGCTGCCAACAGCCCGCTCTCCATCACCAGCCAGCCCCTCTGTACACATCTGCCGGGGGGGTGCTTTTTTTGAGACATACTGTCACTTTGTCAAAGACCGCACACCGCTCGTTCCCTTATACCCCGACAAGGTGTTCGTGGTGACGTTTTGCGAGGCCTTATTTTACCGCCGTCGGCGCTATCAGGGGAAGCAGGCCCGCTCCTTCCGCCCTCCTGGAACCGTGCCTCGGCCCGGAGCGGCCAGGTTTACCCTCATACCGGTTCTCGTGACCTGCATTGACACTCGGCTCTTCCCCAGCCGCCGTAGCTCCCGCCGGTCCCAGCCAGCCAGGTCCGCCCCCCTGGCCGGCGCCTGGAGCGTTTGGACTTTGTCATTTTCATGACTTGTCTCCTCAAACTTTGTTCGACTGCAAGGGGGGGGGGGCTGCCGCGGTCCGTGCCCAGCCTCCAGGGGTTGCCCCCGGAGCAGCCAGCACCCCCTCGCCGTCAACACTCTCTCCCCGTGGGGACTTTGAAACTTTTCTGACCGTGCAAGCGTCATCAGACGGCAAGGGGGCAGGCTGCGGTCTGTGCCCGGCCTCCTGGGGTCCTGCCCGGGCACATCGGAGGCTCAGCCAGGGTCTTGGGCCCCTACTGGTAGGTGCACTTTGGGGGCCCTCCGCAGCCGCCCAGGCCCACCCCTGCAGCCACCACACGGCTGCCAACAGCCCGCTCTCCATAACCCCCCAGCCCATTGCATACATCTGCTGGGGGTGCTTTTTTGACTTCCCCCATTTTGGCCTATGGGGAAAGGCCGGGGGGGGAAACCTCCAGAGTCAGGCCGACCTCCTGGAACTCCAACCCGGCCTGGAGCCACTGGTTTGTCCCCTTCCCGGTTCTCAGGACATGCGTCGACACTCGGCTAAGCCCCGGCAGCCACAGCCCCCGTCGGCCGGGCCAGCCGGGTCCACCACCCTGCCCGGCGCCCAGAGCGTTTGGACTTTGTCGTTTTTTTCTCCAAGACTCGCCTCTGGCACATGCCATGGGCTTCAGCGGGGGCTGCTCCCCGCCTCCTGGGTGTCCTGCCCGGGCACATCGGAGGCACAGGCAATGTCTTGAGCCACCACTGGTAGGTGCACTCAGGGGGCCCTCCGCAGCCGCCCTGGGCCACCCCTGCAGCCAGCACACTGCTGCCAACAGCCCGCTCTCCATCGCCCCCCAGCCCCTCTGCATACATCTGCTGGGGGTGCTTTTTTGACTTCCCCCATTTCGGCCTATGGGGAAAAGCCAGGGGGAAAACCTCCAGAGTCAGGCCGACCTCCTGGAACTCCAGCTCGGCCTGGAGCTACTGGTCTGTCCCCTTCCCGGTTCTCAGGACCTGCATTGACACTCGGCTCAGCCCCAGCCGCCGCAGCCCCCGCCGGCCCGGCCAGCCGGGTCCGCACCCCTGGACGGCACGCCTGGAGCGTTTGGACTTTGTCATTTTCATGACTTGTCTCCTCAGACATTGTCCGACTGCAAGGGGGGCGGCCGCGGTCCGTGCCCAGCCTCCAGGGGTTGCCCCCGGCCCCTGGAGCAGCCAGCACCCCCTCGCCGTCAACACTCTCTCCCCGTCGGGACTTTGAAACTTTTTCTGACCGTGCAAGCTTCATCAAACGGCAAGGGGGCAGGCTGCGGTCTGTGCCCGGCCTCCTGGGGTCCTGCCGGGGGACATCGGAGGCTCAGCCAGGGTCTTGAGCCACCGCTGGCAGGTGCACTCTGGGGGCCCTCCGCAGCCGCCCATGCACACCTCTGCAGCCTGCACACTGCTGCCAACAGCCCGCTCCCCATCACCCGCCAGCCCCTCTGCATACATCTGCTGGGGGTGCTTTTTTGCCTCCCCCCGTTTTGGCCTATGGGGAAAAGCCAGGGGGAAAACCACCAGAGTCATGCCGAACTCCTGGAACTCCAGCTCGGCCTGGAGCTACTGATCTGTCCCCTTCCCGGTTCTCAGGACATGCATTGACACTCGGCTCAGCCCCGGCAGCCGCAGCCCCCGCCAGCCCGGCCAGCCGGGTCTGCCCCCCTGGCCGGCGCCTGGAGCGTTTGGACTTTATCATTTTCATGACTTGTCTCCTCAAACTTTGTCCGCCTGCAAGGGGGGCGGCCGCGGTCCGTGCCCAGCCTCCAGGGGTTGCCCCCGGCCCCTGGAGCAGCCAGCACCCCCTCGCCGTCAACACTCTCTCCCCGTTGGGACTTTGAAACTTTTCTGACCGTGCAAGCTTCATCAAACGGCAAGGGGGCAGGCTGCGGTCTGTGCCCGGCCTCCTGGGGTCCTGCCCGGGCACATCGGAGGCTCAGCCAGGGTTTTGAGCCACTGCTGGCAGGTGCACTCAGGGGGCCCTCCGCAGCCGCCCAGGCCCACCCCTGCAGCCAGCACATGGCTGCCAGCAGCCACCACACAGCTGCCAACAGCCCGCTCTCCATCGCCCCCCAGCCCCCCTGCATACATCTGGCGGGGGTGCTTTTTTGACTTCCCCCATTTTGGCCTATGGGGAAAAGCCAGGGGGGACACCTCCAGAGTCAGGCCGACCTCCTGGAACTCCAGCTCGGCCCGGAGCCACCGGTTTGTCCCCTTCCCGGTTCTCAGGACATGCATTGACACCCAGATCTTCCCTGGCAGCCGCAGCTCCCGCCGGCCCGGCCAGCCAGGTCCGCACCCCTGGCCGGCGCCTGGAGCGTTTGGACTTTGTCATTCTCATGACTTGTCTCCTCAAACTTTGTTCGACTGCAAGAGGGGCTGCCGGGGTCCGTGCCCAGCCTCCAGGGGTTGCCCCCGGCCCCTGGAGCAGCCAGCACCCCCTCGCCGTCAACACTCTCTCCCCGTTGGGACTTTGAAACTTTTCTGACCGTGCAAGCTTCATCAAACGGCAAGGGGGCAGGCTGCGGTCTGTGCCCGGCCTCCTGGGGTCCTGCCCGGGGACATCGGAGGCTCCGCCTGGGTCTTGAGCAACTACTGGTAGGTGCGCTTTGGGGGGCCCTCCGCAGCCGCCCCGGGCCACCCCTGCAGCCAGCACACTGCTGCCAACAGCCCGCTCTCCATCACCAACCAGCCAGCCAGCCCCGTCTGCACACATCTGCCGGGGGTGCTTTTTTTGAGACATACTGTCACTTTGTCAAAGACCGCACACCGCTCGTTCCCTTATACCCCGACAAGGTGTTCGCGGTGACGTTTTGCGAGGCCTTATTTTACCGCCGTCGGCGCTATCAGGGGAAGCAGGCCCGCTCCTTCCGCCTTCCCGGAACCGTGGCTCGGCCCGGAGCGACCAGGATTACCCTCATACCGGTTCTCATGACATGCATTGACACTCGGCTCAGCCCCGGCAGCCGCAGCTCCCACCGGCCAGGCCAGCCGTGTCTGCCCCCCTGGCCGGCACGCCTGGAGCGTTTGGACTTTGTCATTTTTTCCCCCAAGACTCGCCTCTGCCAACTGCCAAGGACTTCAGCAGGGGCTGCCACGGCTGTTCCCCGCCTCCTGGGGTTCATGCCCGGGCACACCGGAGGCTCAGGCATTGTCTTGAGCGACTACTGTTGGGTGCTCTCACGGGGCCCCTCCACACCCCCAGGCCGACCTCCAGGGGCTCCAGCCCGGCCCCAGGGGCAGCCAGCACCCCTTCGCCGTCAACACTCTCCCCCCGTTGGGACTTTGAAACTTTTCCGACCGTGCAAGCGTCATCGGACGGCAAGGGGGTAAGCTGCGGGCTCTGCCCGGCCTCCTGGTGTCCTGCCCGGCCCCGTGGGGCGGACAGGCAGGGTTTCTCACCCACTACCCGTAGGCACTCTCAGGGGGCCCTCCGCGCCCTCAGGCCGCCCTCCCCGGGCTTCCCCCGGGTCCGCGGAGCAGCCCGACACCCCTCGCCGCACCGTCTCTCGCCCCCGTTGGGACTTTGAAACTTTTCCCCCCCGTGCAAACCTCACCGGGGGGCAGAGGGAGAGACCCGCGGGCCGTGCCCGGCCTCCCGGGACTCCCTCCGGGCAGCGCGGGCGGCTCGGACGGGGTTTTGAGCGAGTGCTGGGGGGGGTGTCTTCGGGGGCCCCCCGCGGGCCCCCCGGGGCACCTGCGCGGGGTGGCCCCTGCTGCCAGACACCCACTCCCTATCGACCATCCAGCCCCCCTACATACATCTGGCGGGGGTGCTTTTTTGAGTTCCCCCATTTTGGCAACTTGGCACATCCTATGGGGAAACCGGCAAAATCATGCCGACCTCCTGGAACTCCGGCTCGGCCTGGAGCCGCCGGTTTGTCCCCTTCCCGGTTCTCAGGCATTTTCGGACTTTGTCATTTTTTCAGCACTCTGTCAATGCGGCCAGCGGGAGCTGCCGCGGTCTGTGCCCAGGCACCAGGCTCTCCAAACGGACACCGGCGGAGGGTCAGGGGGTGTCTCGGCCAGATACTGAAAAACACTCAGGGGGTGCCCAGGCACCAGGCACTCCAAACGGACACCGTCGGAGGGTCAGGGGGTGTCTCAGCCAGATACTGAAAAACACTCAGGGGCGCACGGGGGCTGCACAGGGCCACCCCGGGCGGCCATATTGGCGGCTGGGACCCCCTATTCAGCAAACGCCAGGGGGCGCTCAGGGACACCCGGGGGCTGCTCCACTCGCCCCAGGCCGGCCTCCCTGAGGCGGGCACGTTAGCGGCTGAGACCCCCTCTCGAGCAGAGACCGGGGGGCGCTCGGGGACACACGGGGGCTGCTCCACTCGCCCCAGGCCGGACTCCCTGAGGCGGGCACATCAGCGGCTGAGAACCCCTCTCCACCAATGACCGGGGGACGCTCAGGGACACACGGGGGCTGCTCCACTCGCCCCAGGCCGGCCTCCCTGGGTACCCAGGCGGGCACATTAGCGGCTGAGACCCCCTCTCGACCAAAGACCGGGGGCGCTCAGGGACACGCGGGGGCTGCTCCACTCGCCCCAGGCCGGCCTCCCTGAGGCGGGCACATTAGCGGCTGAGACCCCCTCTCGACCAGAGACCGGGGGGCACTCGGGGACACACGGGGGCTGCTCCACTCGCCCCAGGCCGGACTCCCTGAGGCGGGCACATTAGCGGCCGAGACCCCCTCTCGACCAGAGACCGGGGGGCGCTCGGGGACACACGGGGGCTGCTCCACTCGCCCCAGGCCGGACTCCCTGAGGCGGGCACATTAGCGGCCGAGACCCCCTCTCCACCAGAGACCGGGGGGCGCTCGGGGACACACGGGGGCTGCTCCACTCACCCCAGGCCGGACTCCCTGAGGCCGGCACATTAGCGGCTGAGACCCCCTCTCCACCAAAGACCGGGGGGCGCTCGGGGACACACGGGGGCTGCTCCACTCGCCCCAGGCCGGACTCCCTGAGGCGGGCACATTAGCGGCTGAGACCCCCTCTCCACCAAAGACCGGGGGCACTCAGGGACACACGGGGGCCGCTCCACTCGCCCCAGGCCGGACTCCCTGAGGCGGGCACATTAGCGGCTGAGACCCCCTCTTCAGCAAACGCCAGGGGACACTCGGGGACACACGGGGGCTGCTCCACTCGCCCCAGGACGGACTCCCTGAGGCGGGCACATTAGCGGCTGGGACCCCCTCTCCACCAAAGACCGGGGGGCGCTCGGGGACACACGGGGGCTGCTCCACTCGCCCCAGGCCGGACTCCCTGAGGCGCGCACATTAGCGGCTGGGACCCCCTCTCCACCAAAGACCGGGGGGCGCTCGGGGACACACAGGGGCTGCTCCACTCGCCCCAGGCCGGCCTCTGTAGGTACCCAGGCGGGCACATTAGCGGCTGAGACCCCCTCTCCACCAAAGACCGGGGGGCGCTCGGGGACACACAGGGGCTGCTCCACTCGCCCCAGGCCGGCCTCTCTAGGTACCCAGGCGGGCACATTAGCGGCTGAGACCCCCTCTTGACCAAAGACCGGGGGACACTCAGGGACACACGGGGGCTGCTCCACTCACCCCAGGCCGGCCTCCCTAGGTACCCGGGCGGGCACATTAGCGGCTGAGACCCCCTCTTCAGCAAACGCCAGGGGACGCTCAGGGACACACGGGGGCTGCTCCACTCGCCCCAGGCCGGACTCCCTGAGGCGGGCACATTAGCGGCTGAGACCCCCTCTCCACCAAAGACCGGGGGGGGGGCGCTCGGGGACACACGGGGGCTGCTCCACTCGCCCCAGGCCGGACTCCCTGCGTACCCGGGCGGGCACATTAGCGGCTGAGACCCCCTCTCGACCAAAGACCGGGGGACGCTCAGGGACACACGGGGGCCCCTCCGCGCCCCCAGGCCGACCTCCAGGGCCTCCCTCCCGGCCCCTGGAGCAGCCAGCACCCCCTCGCCGTCAACACTCTCTCCCCGTTGGGACTTTGAAACTTTTCTGACCGTGCAAGCTTCATCGGACGGCAAGGGGGCAGGCTGCGGTCTGTGCCCGGCCTCCTGGGGTCCTGCCCGGGCACATCGGAGGCTCAGCGGGGGTTTTGAGCCACCGCTGGCAGGTGCACTCAGGGGGCCCTCCGCAGCCGCCCCGGGCCACCCCTGCAGCCAGCACACCGCTGCCAACAGCCCGCTCTCCGTCACCAGCCAGGCCCGTCCGCGCACATCTGCCGGGAGGGAGCTTTTTTTGAGACATACTGTCACTTTGTCAAAGACCGCACACCGCTCGTTCCCATATACCCCGACAAGGTGTTCGTGGTGACGTTTTGCGAGGCCTTATTTTACCGTCGTCGGCGCTATCAGGGGAAACACGCCCGCTCCTTCCGCCTCCCTGGTACCCTGGCTGGGCCCGGAGCGACCAGGATTACCCTCATACCGGTTCTCACGACCTGCACTGACACTCGACTCTGCCCCGGCCGCCGCAGCTCCCGCAGGCCCGGCCAGCCGGGTCCGCCCCCCTGGCCGGCGCCCGGAGCGTTTGGACTTTGTCGTTTCTTCTCCAAGACGCGTCTCTGCCAACTGCCGTGGACTTCAGCGGGGGCTGCTCCCCGTCTCCTGGGTGTCCTGCCCGGGCACATCGGAGGCTCAGCCTGGGTCTTCAGCCCCTACTGGTAGGTGCACTCAGGGGGCCCTCCGCAGCCGCCCAGGCCCACCCCTGCAGCCAGCACACGGCTGCCAGCAGCCACCACACAGCTGCCAACAGCCCGCTCTCCGTCACCCCCCAGCCCCTTCTGCATACATCTGCTGGGGGTGCTTTTTTGACTTCCCCCCTTTGGCCAATGGGGAAAAAGCTAAGGGGAAAACCTCCAGAGTCAGGCCGACCTCCTGGAACTCCAACCCGGCCTGGAGCCACCGGTTTGTCCCCTTCCCGGTTCTCACGACATGCATCGACACTCGGCTCAGCCCCGGCAGCCGCAGCCCCCGCCGGCCCCGCCAGCCCGGTCCGCAACCCTGGCCAGCGCCTGGAGCGTTTGGACTTTGTCATTTTTTCTCAAAGACCCATCTCTGCCAACTGCCGTGGGCTTCAGCGGGGGCTGCTCCCCGCCTCCTGGGTGTCCTGCCCGGGCACATCGGAGGCTCAGGCAATGTCTTGAGCCACCGCTGGCAGGTGCACTCAGGGGGCCCTCCGCAGCCTCCCAGGCCCACCCCCGCAGCCAGCACATGGCTGCCAGCAGCCACCACACAGCTGCCAACAGCCCGCTCTCCGTCACCCCCCAGCCCCTTATGCATACATCTGCTGGGGGTGCTTTTTTGACTTCCCCCCTTTTGGCCTATGGGGAAATGCTAAGGGGAAAACCTCCAGAGTCAGGCCGACCTCCTGGAACTCCAACCCGGCCTGGAGCCACAGGTTTGTCCCCTTCCCGGTTCTCACGACATGCATCGACACTCGGCTCAGCCCCGGCAGCCGCAGCTCCCGCCGGCCCGGCCAGCCCGGTCCGCACCCCTGGCCAGCGCCTGGAGCGTTTGGACTTTGTCATTTTTTCTCAAAGACCCATCTCTGCCAACTGCCGTGGGCTTCAGCGGGGGCTGCTCCCCGCCTCCTGGGTGTCCTGCCCGGGCACATCGGAGGCTCAGGCAATGTCTTGAGCCACCGCTGGTAGCTGCACTCAGGGGGCCCTCAGCAGCCGCCCAGGCCCACCCCTGCAGCCAGCACACGGCTGCCAGCAGCCACCACACAGCTGCCAACAGCCCGCTCTCCGTCACCCCCCAGCCCCTCCTGCATACATCTGCTGGGGGTGCTTTTTTGACTTCCCCCCTTTTGGCCTATGGGAAAAAGCTAAGGGAAAAACCTCCAGAGTCAGGCCGACCTCCTGGAACTCCAACCCGGCCTGGAGCCACCGGTTTGTCCCCTTCCCGGTTCTCAGGACATGCATAGACACTCGGCTCAGCCCCGGCCGCCGCAGCCCCCGCCGGCCCGGCCAGCCCGGTCCGCACCCCTGGCCAGCGCCTGGAGCGTTTGGACTTTGTCATTTTTTCTCCAAGACTCGCCTCTGCCAACTGCCGTGGGCTTCAGCGGGGGCTGCTCCCCGCCTCCTGGGTGTCCTGCCCGGGCACATCGTATGCTCAGGCAATGTCTTGAGCCACCGCTGGTAGGTGCACTCAGGGGGCAGTCCGCAGCCGCCCGGGGCCCACCCCTGCAGCCAGCACACGGCTGCCAGCAGCCACCACACAGCTGCCAACAGCCCGCTCTCCGTCACCCCCCAGCCCAACTCTGCATACATCTGCCGGGGGTGCTTTTTTGACTTCCCCCCTTTTGGCCTATGGGGAAAAGCTAAGGGGAAAACCTCCAGAGTCAGGCCGACCTCCTGGAACTCCAACCCGGCCTGGAGCCACCGGTTTGTCCCCTTCCCGGTTCTCAGGACATGCCTAGACACTCGGCTCAGCCCCGGCCGCCGCAGCCCCCGCCGGCCCGGCCAGCCCGGTCCGCACCCCTGGCCGGCACGCCTGGAGCGTTTGGACTTTGTCGTTTTTTTCAAAGACTCATCTCTGCCAACTGCCGTGGGCTTCAGCGGGGGCTGCTCCCCGCCTCCCGGGTGTCCTGCCCGGGCACATCGGAGGCTCAGGCAATGTCTTGAGCCACCGCTGGTAGCTGCGCTTTGGGGGCCCTCGGCAGCCGCCCAGGCCCACCCCTGCAGCCAGCACACGGCTGCCAGCAGCCACCACACAGCTGCCAACAGCCCGCTCTCCATCACCCCCCAGCCACTTCTGCATACATCTGCTGGGGGTGCTTTTTTGACTTCCCCCGTTTTGGCCTATGGTAAAATGCTAAGGGGAAAACCTCCAGAGTCAGGCCGACCTCCTGGAACTCCAGCTCGGCCTCGAGCCACCGGTTTGTCCCCTTCCCGGTTCTCACGACATGCATCGACACTCGGCTCAGCCCCAGCAGCTGCAGCTCCCGCCGGCCCGGCCAGCCCGGTCCGCACCCCTGGCCAGCGCCTGGAGCGTTTGGACTTTGTCATTTTTTTTCAAAGACTCGTCTCTGCCAACTGCCGTGGGCTTCAGCGGGGGCTGCTCCCCGCCTCCTGGGTGTCCTGCCCGGGCACATCGTATGCTCAGGCAATGTCTTGAGCCACCGCTGGTAGGTGCACTCAGGGGGCCCTCCGCAGCCGCCCAGGCCCACCCCTGCAGCCAGCACACGGCTGCCAGCAGCCACCACACAGCTGCCAACAGCCCGCTCTCCGTCACCCCCCAGCCCATCTGCATACATCTGGCGGGGGTGCTTTTTTGACTTCCCCCCTTTTGGCCTATGGGGAAAAGCCAGGGGGGAAACCTCCAGAGTCAGGCCGACCTCCTGGAACTCCAACCCGGCCTGGAGCCACAGGTTTGTCCCCTTCCCGGTTCTCAGGACAAGCATAGACACTCGGCTCAGCCCCGGCCGCCGCAGCCCCCGCCGGCCCGGCCAGCCCGGTCCGCACCCCTGGCCAGCGCCTGGAGCGTTTGGACTTTGTCATTTTTTCTCAAAGACCCATCTCTGCCAACTGCCCTGGGCTTCAGCGGGGGCTGCTCCCCGCCTCCTGGGTGTCCTGCCCGGGCACATCGGAGGCTCAGGCAATGTCTTGAGCCACCGCTGGCAGGTGCACTCAGGGGGCCCTCCGCAGCCTCCCGGGCCCACCCCCGCAGCCAGCACACGGCTGCCAGCAGCCACCACACAGCTGCCAACAGCCCGCTCTCCGTCACCCCCCAGCCCCTTATGCATACATCTGCTGGGGGTGCTTTTTTGACTTCCCCCCTTTTGGCCTATGGGATAATGCCAAGGGGAAAACCTCCAGAGTCAGGCCGACCTCATGGAACTCCAACCCGGCCTGAAGCCACCGGTTTGTCCCCTTCCCGGTTCTCACGACATGCATCGACACTCGGCTCAGCCCCGGCAGCCGCAGCTCCCGCCGGCCCGGCCAGCCCGGTCCGCACCCCTGGCCAGCGCCTGGAGCGTTTGGACTTTGTCATTTTTTCAAAGACTCATCTCTGATAACTGCCGTGGGCTTCAGCGGGGGCTGCTCCCCGCCTCCTGGGTGTCCTGCCCGGGCACATCGGAGGGTCAGCCTGGGTCTTGAGCCACTGCTGGTAGGTGCGCTTTGGGGGCCCTCGGCAGCCGCCCAGGCCCACCCCTGCAGCCAGCACACGGCTGCCAGCAGCCACCACACAGCTGCCAACAGCCCGCTCTCCGTCACCCCCCAGCCCCTCCTGCATACATCTGCTGGGGGTGCTTTTTTGACTTCCCCCCTTTTGGCCTATGGGATAATGCCAAGGGGAAAACCTCCAGAGTCAGGCCGACCTCATGGAACTCCAACCCGGCCTGAAGCCACCGGTTTGTCCCCTTCCCGGTTCTCACGACATGCGTCAACACTCGGCTCAGCCCCGGCCGCCGCAGCCCCCGCCGGCCCGGCCAGCCCGGTCCGCACCCCTGGCCAGCGCCTGGAGCGTTTGGACTTTGTCGTTTTTTTCAAAGACTCATCTCTGCCAACTGCCGTGGGCTTCAGCGGGGGCTGCTCCCCGCCTCCTGGGTGTCCTGCCCGGGCACATCGGAGGCTCAGGCAATGTCTTGAGCCACCGCTGGTAGCTGCACTCAGGGGGCCCTCCGCAGCCGCCCAGGACCACCCCTGCAGCCAGCACACGGCTGCCAGCAGCCACCACACAGCTGCCAACAGCCCGCTCTCCGTCACCCCCCAGCCCAACTCTGCATACATCTGCTGGGGGTGCTTTTTTGACTTCCCCCCTTTTGGCCTATGGGGAAAAGCTAAGGGGAAAACCTCCAGAGTCAGGCCGACCTCCTGGAACTCCAACCCGGCCTGGAGCCACCGGTTTGTCCCCTTCCCGGTTCTCAGGACATGCACTAATACTCGGCTCAGCCCCGGCAGCCGCAGCCCCCGCCGGCCTGGCCAGCCGGGTCCGCCACCCTGCCCGGCGCCTGGAGCGTTTGGACTTTGTCGTTTTTTCCCCCAAGACTCGCCTCTGCCAACTGCCATGGACTTCAGCGGGGGGTGCTCCCCGCCTCCTGGGTGTCCTGCCCGGGCACATCGGAGGCTCAGCCTGGGTCATCAGCCCCTACTGGTAGGTGCACTCAGGGGGCCCTCCGCAGCCGCCCAGGCCCACCCCTGCAGCCAGCACACGGCTGCCAGCAGCCACCACACAG